>NW_010133030.1:0-2697 GCF_000699245.1 Pterocles gutturalis | reverse complement strand
AGGGACTGCCTAAAGAATTAAAAATTAACCGAATGTTGCCTCAGAATGATTTTATTCCTCAAAAGGACTAAAACAATTTCACTTTTCAGTGCATTAATAGAAAAATAACTAGATTCTCCAGGAAATAATTGTGACCCTGTTCAATCCTATCAGACAAAAAAATGCAGAGGCCCTGTTAGATCTTGCAGTCTGTAAAATCCACAGCAAAGAATACAGCTCTAAACTAGTCTAAAATATAGTTTTCAATTCAAAGATGCAGAACGGGTATTTAAAGAAGAGCTCAGGCATGTGAAAATTCTCCTGCACTCAAAAGTAAAAAGATACCTAATTATGACAGTCTACCATTTTAGATTTTTCTACTCTTAAAGTTATAATAAATATTGTTCTTGCTTTTACTGATTTTTTTTTTCCCCTGATTGGAAAATCCATTGATAATCCCTTTTTCACTTACTTGCACATTACTTAAGTCAAATGGTAAATAAAGGGAAAAAGTGAAAGCTGTTATCTCCTAAAATACAGAAAAAACACATATTCAGCAGACTGTCAGATCACAACACAACTACTCCTGAAACTCAGCTCTTTTAGACAAGAAACTTTGTGTCTTGAGTGAGATAAGCACTCCATGGGAAGTACGTGTTCTTGCAGTAATCCGACATTCCCTCCCCAATCCCGGAAAATAGATTTCTTTTCATAAATTCATAGGCATTTCTGTTCACTGAACCAGATGCATTAATTTCCTTACAGAACCTCTCTTGCTTCCTACTTGACAGTTCAGATAAGCCACAATACTAGAAACACCTCCAAAGGCTTCCTTCTGAACCTGACTCCTTCCTCTGGTTTTAAGGAAAGAAATAAATAACTCCAAAATTAAACAGAACAAAAAAGCTGGAAAACCAGGCGTTATTCTGGAAGAATATTTTGCTTACATGAGAGAGCAGAAGCTTCTTGAAAGCTTGAGGTATGTAAAGCTGCCTTTCTAATCATGTTGTGCTTCTTCAGAAGTCATCAGAAGAAACTATTAAAGAAAATTGAGCAGAACTGCGGCGAAATCTGGTGCTGCCTTAATCCTACCATTCTGAAAAGCATGCCAGACTGCACAGAGAAGAGGCAGTTCTCCAAGTCTTAGTGGTTCACTTTAATTTGTTTTCTTTTCCAGACAAATGAAAATTGACTCCCTCCACAATGTCACTGACCATTCAGTGGAGAAAGTCTGAGGAAGTGAAGAGACAGCAGTGCCAGAAACTGAAATACAAATACATCTAGCATGTCCGAATCCCTCTTGGAGGTTCTGTTCCCCAAGACAGCTACTTTGTTACAAAAATAGACAATGCAGATCATTTGCTTTTAAGGAACTGTAGTTACGAAAACTGGTTTTTTCTGAATACCTTAGGTTAATTCCAGGGAAAGGGAAAGCAGAGGGTCTTTCAAAGCTTAGAAGGAGCCAGACAACCTACAGAAGTTTAATCAGGTATCAAAGATGTTGTTTCAAGTTTTGTGAAGTAATGGAGAAACTTTAGATCTTAGGACAGTGTGATCCATTTTTGTCTGGATTTTGAAGACTTCACAAATGAGACTTGCCCTATTAGCACTGGCATCTGTTATTGTCATCCCCCATCCAAAAGGGGACGTGGGGGTATTTTGTTATTTGTCTAAGGTCACGTCTGCTTTAGCACGCACTGCAGCGTAACAGGAGTAGCGCTACAGAGTGAAACACTGCAGAGGATCAGACACCCACACCACATACGTTGCAGGACAAAGATGGTAAAATGACTGAATTTGGACTAGTCCTAGCCCAGTCCCTCTGACTGAGTGCACACTGACTATTAGAGTGCAATAAGAGTATTCCAGGAACATGTCTCTTAGTCTCATCCAAAAGGAATCCGGTTTGTGCTCCAAAACCTCTCCACAACACAAACCAAAGCACTCTAAGTGGGGATCTTCAGGATGTTAGCTTCAGAAGCGTAGTCACGAACTGACAAACGACTACACTAATGCAGCTGCATCTTGCAGATCTGCAGGGACAAGTTTCAAGACTCACACTGGAACAATCTGACTGCATTGCTCAAAACCATCCTCACCGCCAAGGCTGCAAAACCCAGGCAAGAAGTGCCAGAACAGGCTCACTCAAGAACAAAATGGTCCATATGCAGAACAAATAGAAACCTGAAAAGAGATTTTTTTTTTTTTTTTAAAGAAAACCAAACCAAAACAACAAAATAAACCAAATGAAAAAAAAACAACACCAACACCCACGAAAACAATAAAAAAATCAACCAATCAAACAAAAACCACATCTGGACAGACAGTATCTCTGAAAAAGCAGGCAGCAGGCAATTCAGCTCTGGGGCATCACAGAAGCAAGAGGTCCAAGACCTCTTAAGCAAGCCCTCCATCAGCCCTTAAGACAGTCTAAATTCTTACCACACTATTGTGCTACCAGGGATCAGCATGCTCACAGTACGGACATGAAAAGCAAACAGCTCCACAAGCACTACAATTTGCAGCCAGGTGTATTATATTAACTTCCTAAACCTTTCCTACTCTGAAAGTCTTATTTCCTTTTCCACAAAGGTTCTCCTTTAGAGGAACAGGTAGGAGACAAACAGAGAAAGAACTTCCAGTCTCAGAAACTTTCTGCTGGATGTTCTCATTTCCTTCCTCGAGATGAAATTACGATGCTGAAGAAAATGGGACAGA
>NW_010133029.1:6808-7040 GCF_000699245.1 Pterocles gutturalis | reverse complement strand
AGCACCTGTTCCCTGTGATATTTTTAGGGGCAAATTTAGGAGCAAACAATTCCCAGCGTGTTGCCCAGCAGGGACAATGCCCGGTATTTTAATCCCGAGGCTATTATGGTTGTGGAGGGACACGCAGCTGCACGCATGGGGTAGCTCCCATGGCAGGGAGCAAAGGCAGCCCCGAGTCCTGCTGAGCAGGGGATGCACAGCCGCCTTCCCTGGCTGCTTCCCCCCCTCCCCG
>NW_010133029.1:650-6725 GCF_000699245.1 Pterocles gutturalis | reverse complement strand
GCCAGTCCCATCCTTGTTTGACCTGCACTAGTCAAGTCCCAGCAAGCACAGGAGAAACCCTCCTGCACCCACCCTAGTTCGGGACCCCTTCAGGGATGTTTCCCCTTCCTGGCTTCCAGTGCCAGCGCCGTGGGTCTGCTCCCAGCCGCCGAGGAGAAGGCTTTATACCAGCCCTGTTAGACCTTTATAAGGCAAAAGCCCCAACGGGGCCATGCCTCCAGCATCTTTCCTCCCGGCTGCCTTGGGATTGTTTTCAGAGCACAGAGGAGCCAAAATTAGCCTGTGACAAAGGCGCTGCATTCCCCAGAGCCGTGCCCCGGGGACCCGACCAGATCCCGCTGCCGCAGGACAGGGGCTGCTTCAGATGCCATTTGCTCCAGTCTCAGGTTTCGGCCTCTGCTGGGACCTGGGGTAAGGAGGAGGAAAGGGCGAGTGAGTGATGGGGTGAGCTGGACGCCTCGGTTTGGGGATTCAGCATCGGTTTCAAAGCCCTGGGGCTGCCCTGGGGGCAAGCAGCAGGACGGGCAGGAGCCCAGGATGTCCCCATCCCTCCTCTCCAGTGGCATGATGAGGACATTTTTGGTCTCCATCCCCAGCTCGCAGACCACAATGAGCTTCCTCAAGATGAGGGGTTGTTTTTTTCGGTACCACCTGAGGTTGTGGGCACCCCTCTGAGGAAGGGGACAGGCTGGAAATATATGGGGCAGACCAGTGCTGAGGCCAAATTCAAAGCAAAATAATGTCCCCCCCAATTCCTGGGAGCCACTGAAGGGATCCCCATGGATGCCACCGAGAGGATGGATGACAACAGAAAATTCCCAGAGAGCTGTATGGGCTGACCAGACCCACCCAGGACAAGTCCCCAGGGGTAGCATGGTTGTTCAACAATGTCCCAGTGGTCCTACAAGTCACCCATGTTCAGTCTCTTACAACTGGACAACCTCGCATGTGTTTAGATGGACGTGGACAGTTTTTCACTCCCTCTGGACATGCTGAGTCCCTGCGGGTGTTGGTGCTTCCTCATCGCTGGGCATCAGCCCCACCAGCATGGCAGGGGCTACCATGGCTACCATCTGGCTTCGGGAGAACTGCAATAGTCCCTGGCTCCTTAAGATGCTGGGCCTCCAAATTCAAAGGGATCTGACCCCTGTCAGCGGTTTGGTTGCCCCACGTGAAGCCCGTTTCCCTGAAGAAGCAGACCTGCAGCGGTGCTGGGGGGATCCCTGCCCCACCTCGAGGCTCCGGAGCCATCCCACCCCTTCTGTCCTTGGCCTCTTCCAAGCACTGTCCTCGTTTCGTCAATCCTGATGGCATTCACAAAGACAACGGGCTTCCCAGGGCATCCAGGACAGACTTAGAAACAACAGCTGAGCCTCTGCTGTCCTTTGGGACCCTGCCCTCCAAATGTGTCCATCCCACCCATCCCCTGCCATGCTCAGAGCCAGCCCCGGTGCCGGGGTGGACGGCAGGAGCCCACCAGCTGCCCCAGGTTCCTCACCGGGCTGGGATGGAGGATGTCCCACGGACTCACCACGGGGTGGGAGAAGGTTTTCCCTCTGTGGAACAGCTCAAGACACGAGGATGTGGAGGTCACCTCCTACAAGCAAGGTGACAGCAAGGTTGCAGCACTGCAGTGTCACGTTGCAATGAAGTCGTGAGGGTCCGCGTGACTTGTCCTGATGAAATGTTCATCGCCTGGGTGCTTCTCCTGCAGATCATCCGGCAGCTTTCACCCCTCACGAGCTGACAGAAGGGATGCAGCCAGTCCCAGCTGCTCCATCAATTTGTGACAGCAGAGGGTGACAGTCACAGGGCACTCTCCAACAACCAAGGCAATGCTTTGTGCAGCCCTGCAGAGGATTTCCTCAGCCTGTAGTGTCTGTGTCCTCCCAAACTTGAGTGATGCCCTAAGGCACCGAAGCGGAGCTGGCAGTGGAGACAGCTGTGGAGATGGAAAGGGGACCAGAATTTGGATGATCATCACAGCCCGACCTGGGAACCAGCGAGGCCTCAGGCCAGACCCCAAACCTGCCCCATGGGGCTGAGAGACCTCTCCCAGCTCAGGTCTCTCCCTGCCGATCTTCATCCTATTGCACTGGCCCCACCTGGGGGTCCCACCTTCTCCAGCCATGGGCTTCTGCTCCGGGAACCCCGACCTGGCTGGACACCATCCTGCAAGTGGTGCTGCTGGGGACGGTGCCTGTGCTCAGCCCCTTCATCCATGGGCTGGATGAAGCTCTTCCCGCTTTGCACACCTGCAGGGAGTAAATCCATGTGGAAGCAGCTGTGGGGCTGGATCCAAAGCCAGGACAATCTCCACAAAATGGGAGGAATGCCCCCAACTTCTAGAACTATTGGGGGACAAGTTGTTGTTCTCAGCTTGAGTGCTTAGGGAAGAGTTGGAATGTTTGCAGAAGGTGCCAGAAGTGGGGAAGGGTCCCTCAAAACTAACGGGTTGTTTATCAACAGCACGCGCTCCCTGCCTTGTGCCACAGGCACGTGGAAAAATCTTTATTTAATAAGGAGGAATTATCTACTTCGGGATAATGGAAAGACGTTATTAAAATGGAGCTGAGCCACCCCGTGAAGACTGAAAGCTTTCAGTGGTTTTGCCAAGTGACACATGAAACCTTCCCAGTGCTGATCTTGTCAACTCTCATAAACAGGAGGAGGATATTGGCCGTTCTGTCTGTGTTAATGGGCTGACATGGTTCAACAGCGATGTCAGTTTAAATACCCTAAAATCCAGACTGGTTTTCAGCCTAAGGCTAAACATTTTGCAGGGAAAAATAAAAGACTATTTCCAATAATCCAAAATTTCAGACCCAGACAGGGACCCTGACACACTTTTGAGACATTTTCAGGGTATTTCCAGGCCCTCCCATCTGTCCCCGAGACACTCAACAAATCTCAGCATCCCCTTTTGCTGCAAGGCTGGGCTGAGCCATCCCCATCACCAGGGCAGTCTCGTGACTCCTGTTTGGGGACAGTGGATGACAGCTGGGTGCTGACGTGTATCCATCTCCGTTGCTGCCCTCTGCAGCTCCAGCAATGCCTGGCCACTATTTTTGTTTCTTCGTGTGGTGCCAAATGGGGTGGTGACCCCCCTCTCCTCCCTCCCACCAGCTCCTGCAGCCCCAGCTCCGTGGCTGGGTGGTGCTCATGGTCTCATCCATCACTCACCACTTCCTCCATCTCCCTGGGACACCCTCTCCAAAACACAACATCAGGACATTTGGGATGGGGAACTCCCACACGTGCAACCCCTCAGCAGTCTGTGTCTGTGCCTGGACCCTCCGCAGCACCCCAAGCTCTACATTAGGACAACAGAATTTCTTCCTACACTCCAACTCAAGAGGACTTTACTGGAGATGGCCAAACCCGCCGCAGGGGTGGTGTGGGTGTCCCGGCTGTTTGCTCCCCCAGAGCATGGTTGGGCAGATGTGAGCAGGGCACGGGGCAACTCTCCAGCCTGGCACTGCGTGGGGCAGGTTCTGGATTCCAGAACGAAATCTAGCGATTTAGGAATTATAATTAAGGATGGTCAACAATGCAGTAATTTTAGGAGCATCTGAAGGAAGCCAGACACTTCACCCAAAGCTAAAAAAAAAAAAAAATAAATTGCTGCTTGCTACAACTGTGATTTTTTTTTTTTCATTTTTGTTTGAGGAAAAACCACCCACAACCCACACTGATGTTCGCAGGAAAAGCGAGGCACTGCCAACCTCCCCACGGGGCACACGATGGTGGAGGAGGAACACACGGTCTCACCTGCCAAAAAACATTGTCACCGTCCCACTGCAAACCCCCGTCTCGGCAGCGTGACCCCCACCACCTTTGCCAGCTGTCAGTGGGGTCCAGCCAGCCCCAAACTGACCCTGAAGCCAGGGCTGGGTGGAAAAAAAAGGGCCCTGGAGCTCCCCTGCCACCTCCCCTGCACCCAACCTCAGCCTCGCGGTGCTGCACGAAGGGTGCCAGCCCCAGCACCCATGGGTGCTGCCAGAGCCCCTGGCCCAAGAAGGGGGGTACAGGGCAGCCCCCCTCCTGCACAGAGGAGCCCCAGCACCAGGGCATCCTCCGAGCAGCGCGAGGAGGGTGGATGGAGCCAGGGCACCTCAGGGCTGGGAGCAGCGCAGCCGGATTTTCAGGCTCCTGCCTTTGAACTCAGGCAGCTCCGGGGCACCTCGCTCCAGTTTGGGGCTCAGCCCTGGCTCTGTTGGGTGTCCCCCAGCATCCCAGCACAGGGGTCCCCAGGAGCCATCCCCTCCTTGCAACAGGAGCTGGCATGCCATGGGGGGCTAGGAGGCCAGGTGCCTCTGAACACCCTGCCATGCCTCAGTTTCCCCACCCCCAGGAGCATCAGAAAAGCTTCCCATGTGTCCTCACTCTGCCTGGCGGGCTGGCTAGAACAGCCCCGAGAGCTCCCTCGCATCCCTAACCCTGTGCAAACAGTCAACTAAAATACTTCCCCAGTGCTTGGCCTCCTGCAATGCTCCTGGGGCCCTTCTCCCCACACACACATTTTCTTTCCCCTGCAAACCTGGCTGCTCCCTGAGCCCCAGCCTGCAGGAGGTTTCCCTCGGGTAAAATCACCCCGTTTACCCAACTTCACCCGTCATCGTTGAGCCCCACTGGGGCCAGACACCATGGTACTGGTGATGGGGGATGTGCCAGACACCCACCCCATCCCTGCTCCTCTGTCTGGCCGAGTCTCTCGGATGTTTATTTGCTTTGCAGTCTCTGGGTGACCTTTTCCTCTGCATGAAATATCCAGCCCTCACAGGCAGCGAGTGAAGCCATCCCGCCTCCCACCCGCACGCCGCTGGCCCGGCTCCCACCCCCCCAGCCCCTGCTCGCGGGGTCAGGCTGTGAACCCCCCCACCGAAGGGGGATCTGGCAGATTGGGGTGTCTGCACAGAAGAAATTCCCAAACCTGGGGGGATGCGTGGTGCAGGCAGGGGCGCTGGCTGCGTGTCGGTCTGGAGGTGATGAGGAGCTTGGGATGGGGATGGAAAACTTTGACCTTCCTCGTGCCTGGACCCGAAATGCTAGTGCAGAGATTTGCCTTGCTCTTTCTGTTCCTCTCCCTCTACTAACCACCTAAATTTCTCCCCACCTTGTGGGTACCGCCGCCTCTCTGCTGCCTCGTCCTTCAGTGCCCGATGGATGTGTCCACAGCCTGGGCTGGCACTCACACACACCCATCTTGACCAGCTTCTTCCCCAGCTCCTAGCTGACACTTGCAAAACAGAAAATATCTATTTACAGTGAGTGAGAGAGCAGAAAAGCTGAAAATGAGGAGTCAGCCCCCCACAAAACTGCCTCGAAATTCATTAGACTTTGGAAAACCCCTTGCACTGGGTGCTCACACCCCTGGGTGCTGCCCTGCCATGGCCGGGCTCGGGATGCTCGCAGGACTCTGAAGGAGCCTCAAGAATCCCCTGACTCTGGGAGCTGGGGATTTATGAGAAATCCTGGGACAGACCCTTGCCGTGGCTGTGTGAGCACCAGCACCTTCCTCCGACAAGTGACAACCCCATTTCCTCCTGAAATGTATGTGGGGACCCATTTTGGAGGGGTGGTCCATGCAATTCTCCACGCCCAGAGCATCTCCCTGGGGACAAGGACCTAGGTCACACCATCCCTGGAGCCCACCGCGTGTGGGTCCCTCTGTCCCTGCCACAGCTCGGGGACAGTGCAGAGCTCAGGCCCCATGCGGGGTTTGGCTCCAGCCTCCCAGCTTGGACCCCCCACTTGTCTGCTCTCACCAGCAGAGGGGTTTCTTGGCCAATGAAGCTCTGAGGACCAGGGATGGCCAAGCTGGTTTTTTTGGTGGAAAAACACCAAAATGCTTATTCCCAGGCTGCTCAGAAAGAGCCACCATGAGCCTGGCCCTGCACCACAAGCGGGCTCCAGCCATGCCACCGTCCCTCCTCAATGCCACCAGGGGCTGCCCTGGCACCGGGACGGGACCCCATGGGTCCCAGTGGGGTCGGGCAGAGGAGGCTGGGGCCAGCTCCTGCAGCCAGGGAGGACGTGGCACAGTGCTCCCCGATTCCCACGCCGCCGGGCAAT
>NW_010133029.1:0-595 GCF_000699245.1 Pterocles gutturalis | reverse complement strand
AAGGTGTTGGCTGGGGCCACTGGCTTCTGCGCTGCCTGTCGGGGCAGAGCCATCCATCCCTTCCCCAGCCTGCTGTCCCTGCCTGCAAACCAGGCAGTGCTGCTCCCGGGTCACCTGCCCACAAACCACCATGGGAATCCCTGGGGACACATGGTGCAGCAGGATGGGTGACCAGAGAGACTTGATGTGGCAGCGGGGGGGCTTTGGAGCCCAGCTGCAGGTTGTTGGCAGATTCAGGGAGATGCCAACAACGGGCAAACCTCTGCGCGGGGTTTGTGTTCTCCCATACCCTGCAGGGACCCACAAATCAAAGCAACACCAGGGAAAGCAGCAGAAGGTCCTGTTTGGGGACACTTTTGGTACAGGGAGTCAGGGTCCCCATTGCCTTCCCCAGCATCCCCCATCAGCCCGAGGACAGCCCAGGGCAGGACAGTGTCCAGCAGCGCAGCAGCGTCACCGCGCCATCCAGGTACGGTGCCCAGGGGGTCCCTGCTGCAGCAGCAGCTCTCCAGCCCCCTCTCAGGGGGAGCATGTCCCCAGCCATCTCCATCTGTCCCAGTGTCACCAGCACACAGGCAGAGCTCACTTTCACACT
>NW_010133028.1:129503-146566 GCF_000699245.1 Pterocles gutturalis | reverse complement strand
GCTGAGTAGGCCTTCCAGCAAATATCAGATAAAGTAAGCACTCAGGGTTACTCCTCATAGTGCATGGGATCTTTGCTACCAGCTCACACAAACTACGAAAACAAATTATTAAATTGTATTATGAATATGAATTATGAAGAGAACACCCCACCTTGTTTCAAGCGTGTTTGGGAATCTTGACGATAGTCTTCCTTTACTTGAGTTCTTCCATCTGTAAAACAGGGATGAGGACATCCTTTAATATAGGGACACATTGACATTAAATTAACAAACATCTAAGAAGCACTAGGGCATTAGGCAAGAGTACCATAGAAAAGACAACGACAAGGTCAGTATTTCTACATTCAGGATTAGGTTCAAATTTTTCAAAGAAAACAAAAAGGAGGGTCACATCTCAAACAAAGGAAACTAAAGTAAATATCAAATTACTACTTATTTTTTGTGTACGAACCATTCAGGGTGTTAAATTAGGCAGCAAATGGGCCAAAAATAAATTAGATCTTGTAATTAAAGACACTTTCCTATCACATACATTGAAAAGGATCATATTAAGATTACAAACACAAACCAACTTCCAGCATTTCCCAACATTTGTGTTCTTGATTTTGAAGTTTTATAGTTCACCAAATGTAATCTTTCATAATGCTATATGATGTTTTATGCCACCTTTATAATTTTATTCAGAGTCCAACACATTGAACTTGCTTCCACTGATGGGATTTCAGCTCTTCACAGGAAGTCTCTGTGCCCTAACATCTCAAAATTAGTTGAACATATTTTGATATTTGTTGTCCTGTGCTCAATAGGTTTTGGTCATGGCACTGAAACTGCTTTGAATCAATAGGTATAAATATATTCCACCATAACTTGAATAACGCCAGCCCAGAGGAAAACTGATAAATTGGGCTTTCGTACTCCATTAAACAGGTAAAATATATTAACGCCAATAGAAGTACAATAGTGTAATTTAGTAGAAAATGAAACTCTATAGCCTAGGTCCTCAAAAGCAGCTTAGTTCCTACTTCTCATTGAAACAATTTTACAGGGATTTTGCACCTGAATAACTTAAAAGATACGCATCTTTAGATTTTTCTTGCTTTTTTTGTTTGTTTTATTTTTGAATAAGTAACTCACTGTTAGGCATTAACACCACATTTGAGAAGGAACATACTATTTTCCATATGCAGTGAAATCAACACATGGCCAAATATCTTTTCATATCACTCACCAATTTCCTTCTTTGTTACCAAAACCTTTCTGGAAGGGCAGAGGAGAGAGGAAAGCAAATGGAAGAGCAAGGAAAATGACCACCTGCAACACACAATACTTTGGTTAATAAATGCAGAATTCCTTAAGAAGAGAGAGGGAATTAATCCTCTCCCACTCTGTAGCAATCAGGTTCTTTCCTAAAAGATGGTATTTCATCAATTGTCAAGAAATAAAAATAGTATCTGTTGTAAAATTATCTATCCCTGTTACTTTTACTGATTCTTTTCCAGGCTAGACATTTCAACAAAACTGGTATAATACATCCATGAATGTTTTAAAAGTCAAGTTTCTTCTTCACCTTTTTTCTAACTATCAGTGTTTGGACATTTTACCCGTGGTTCAAGTCAGTAGTTGAGTGACTTGCAATCTTCTATTCCCAACATCCCAAGAGATAAAACCATTTCCATTTCATAGACAATGCAACAAAATATATTGAGAAAGACTAGAGGGACCAAAGCGTTAGGTGCCCTGTCCCTCATGGAAAGTCATAGACCAAAGTTTGGCATTAGGCTCCTAAACAATGCATTGAAAGAGCCTCCAGTCCCACACTGGGATGTGTTGGGTCCACATCCTAGTCAGGAGTCTCTTCAAGCTAGCTGATGCTGCAGAGGTGCACTAAGCCCTACCTCTCTAGGGATGAAGGGATGCTGTTCTTTCTCTCCCTGGCTGCATGGCACTGTCCCTTTACCTTCTCCTGAAGTAAAATCAGCCTTTTCTCCAGATAGTTGTACTGCAGCTCCTTCCTCCCTTTATCCAATGTCAGTGGTTAAAGTGCTTAGCTAGCCTGTACGAACGTACTTTCAGTTCCTATCTCTAATTGTGAGGAACTTGCAATTCCCAGGTGAACTACTATGGGGTTGTGTAATGTCATGATATATGATGCCTGTAGCACTGTTGAAGCTGCATCATTTTGACTGGCAAAATATAGAAGGAAATTGTAAGAGCAAGCATGGTTGGTTAAGCACACTCACAGAAGGAAAAGTTATGAACTGGTTTCTGCTCCTTTGAATACTTAATACAGGAGACGTAAACATTCATTGAATTTAAATTACATTTACTTAAGCCATTAGTCAATATTTTCCTCATTAAGGATGGCAGAATTTGACCCATTCTACAATCAAGCCAGCAGCACCATGTAAATAAGATAGTTTTTTAAATCCCATCTTTCATATAGGAGGATACCTTAAGTAAATGGAATGAAATTTACAGATGCAGCACACATAATATTTAGATGTAATATTAGCTCCATTAGGAAGAAAAAATTCTGATAGCTAACAAAAATTGATTGATGGTCCCTGACTGGAAGTGTCTGTAATTTTTTGCACGACAGCAATATGGAATGTGTTAACTCCGTGAACACCAGTGTCTCCTTTACAACTGCTGTTCCTTTTCTAACCACATTATCAACCTCACACATATTTACCTCAGGGATATTTAGCCAGCCATAATTGACTTTTGCACAAAAACAAAGCTGCAGGCAAGGTTTAATCCTTTTGGGCTTGCCTTCTCACTAAAATAAATAAGTATCTAAGAGAATTGTAACTAGATCAAATGCAAAATCAGAGGATGGGGTGAACCTGTTCAGCCTTTTTCAATTTTATATTTCTTAAAATTTTAATAATTAGAATGTCTGGAAGTGAACAACTTCTTCATTTGTAAGAAGCTACAAATAAACAGAGTGCTGAGGATACCTCCAATAACAGTATTTCTCCAATTGTTATTTAACCATGACAGATTCCTTCACGGAGGTAGGTGGAGTTTTTAAAAGCCTCATTGTTGTACTGATATCACACTAAACTTCAGCTGGTAAGGCAGCGTTGATTGCACTTAAACTCTAGGTGAGATTAATCTTGCTTAACACGGTAGGTGGCTAAGACTAGAGTTCAATAGATCCTTTAACCTGGTGCTACCAGGGAAAGAAAGCAGTCCTGTGATACTTTTACTCACGCTGCTTTATTCCCAGCCTTGCACAGATTTGTCTCTTGTGCTGATACCAGCATCTGTACAACTGCATGGCAAATTGTTTTAGGGAGATGATCTGCCTGAAAACTAGCTATTTTTTCCCCCAGGTTAGTTTTAACTCAGGTCCACTCACCACACGGTGAAACTCACACCTTGTGATGAAGGCATGAAGAGGAGGAAGACTACAGGACTGCTTCTTCTAACAGCAGGGTCAGCTTAAACTGATAATTCATCTTTGCCTTCAGATAGGTGGAATGAAGTATATTCTGGATTTGTACCTCTTTTCTTCACTGACAACAAAGGAACCAGCTTAAACTTAAATTTTTAATTGCAGATGGTTGCAGAGTACAGCAGTCCATATGAGGATAAAAGTTTAAATCAAAGCATTATTTTGAGAGTTAACACCTTGGTCAGGTCAATTATCTCACGTGCAGGTAAATGCAATGAGTGCAAGGCTCTGCTGTCCAATAGATAAGAAGGTAGGAGATGTGGAATAAAATTGTTGCTCCACGAAAACGAACAGCAAACTTGTGTTGACATAAAGCACATAAGAATTTCATCTTAGTTCTCTGTTTGGATCCTGCTTTTATCTATTGCTTAACTCTTAACAAATCGATTAATATTTCTCTTCTTTCTCTAGCTGTAAAGTGGTCATTACTGGGACTGTATTTGTAAAATGCTTTCTAATAGTATGTATGAAAGAATTATTTAAGTGCTAAGTATATTATTATCCACTGACAACTCGTCTCCTGTGCTAGGAGAGCAATTATAGAAAATGTTCTATATATTTATATGCAGATAAATCTAGATTTAAGTGAGAAAATTGGAGGGGGAAAAAACATGAGTGCTTTCCTTTATTCACTCTTTCATATAGGACCCTTGGTATAAAAGCTTTTGTAAACTCTTCTCTGACCTATGTTAAGAATTCTATCCCCTGAAGGAAAAAGAAAAAAGAAACACTTAATTCAGGCCATAAACTTACTCAGGTATATGGATAACTTTCATTGCCACAGTCAAGTACTAATGCTAACTGTGGTCCAAGTGAATACATATGTAGAAATAAGCAGCAGGTTAACCGTTAACCAAAGAATTATGTTCAACATGTAAAGAAATAGGAAGAAAATTTATTTTCTAAATATAGGAATTTCAGGTGTTCCTAGGAGATATAATATTCTTAAGAAAATGTGTGCGGGGGTTTTGGGGGGGTGCAGAATGAAGAATAATTTTATAATTAGTATATGGCACTCACAGACAGCGTTAGAGTGACCGAGTAGTATTGGGAGAGGGAGAAAAATGCCAGTCCCATGGGAAGTCCATGACAAAATTCTGCTTCCTTTTAAGGAATTCAGATAGATATCACCCAAAGCATGAAAGGAAAGAGTCACAAACATTTAAATATTCAAGGCTGGAGATGGCTGAAACTAAGAAGGAAGCTATAAGAAGGTCAACAGCAACTGAACTGTGGTTCAGAAACAGAAATGTTTTGTAAAGGATGGAGTGTCGTATGAGAAATCCAAGAAGTCAAGCTGTAGGAAAAAAAAAGGTCAAAAAAAGGGTGTCCTGTGAGTACAGAAACCTATAAGAGCATCAGCTCTAATAAAATGTACACCTTCAATATGTAGTTACAGATGAAAGCTCAGAAAAGCACAGTCTGATATGCATGTTAGAAGAAAATCCTGTTTCTCTTGCTGATTGTGTTCCTTGTAGTGATGTGAATCTCAAATAACCATACTTGATGAATGAAAATAAGACAGTGTTCTCATGAAATGTATGTCCACACATACCTTAATTTCTCTCAGCAAAGTAATTATAGGATCATAGAATGGTTGAGGTCGGAAGGGACTTCTGGAGGTGATTTGGTCCAATCCCCCTGCTCACGAAGGGTCACCTAGAGCTGGTTGCCCAGGACCATGCCTGGATGGCTTTGAAGTATCTTCAAGGATGGAACAGGGAATTTAATACCACAAGTCCAGAACTTGTTTCTTCTCTACAGATACATTTGATCATCATTCAACAGAAGGATGAGGAAGACTTTTTGAAATTTCTTCAAAATCTTCTTATAGTCCCCAGAAAAACCTAGACTATATTAAGCCACTGTGTAAAATAGTGTTGGGACAGCTGCTTTCTCTCATTAAGGGTGGAGCAGAACACCCTGCAGACTATGAATCTGGCAAATGAATGCTGTAGGGCTTATGTAAGGAATGTAAATACAACCCAGTCCAAACCCTTGTGCAAAAATTAGACTAGGTGTATTGAAACTAGAGGGACTGAAAACACAAGAAGTTGAGCTTGCATTAAAACAAATGCCTCATAGAAAATATGAAAAGTTGACACTACTAAAGACACTGCATTAAAGACAGATTATTATTTGTCATCAATCTTTAATATGTCAAGATTTTTCTCATATAATTATGTAGTTGCAGGCAACTGGAAATAATTCTTGCTAAGATTCTTAAAAGATGGATTACTCCTATTTTGGAGTATTATATGTCATCACCGGTCTAAATCATTAAGAGGTGGTCACCTCTTTTATTATCGTGTTTCTGTATCAGGCTCAGATTACTTGCAAAGCTGAAATTTCTTTTCTTGTATATGAAAAGATAACAGCCTTTTCACTGCCTTTAAAATCATATGTGAAGCAGTATTACATTTTAAGAATATTAAATCAAGTCACACACTGGTTGTACAAATTGTCATTCACTGGACTGCTGTTATTTAGGAATGAAAAGGCAGAAGCAGCAATTTAGCTGAGTAACATGTAAGATATTCCTGGTTTGTGAACAATTCTGTAGGTCAGTAGGTTAGCAGATCAGGGCCATTTTCAACATAAATTTCTAAACATCAGAAATGCATGCTGGTTGTAGCATGCAGTGATAAGTGGTGTAAGGGAGTGGAGTACATACTCTACTCAGCATCCTCCAGCAGAGTAAGCCAGGACACAATAGCACCTAGAACCCCCTCTAGAGCAACTCACAAGGCTCCTCCAATGCTCTTTACTAAAGTCAGTCTCCTGCCATGCCTATCAGTTTATTAATAACACTGAAATTGATGGCAGAATGGCATCATCAGTATTTCATGTTATGAAAATATGCTTTTTAATGAGCAAATATATGAGAAAGTTACCATTTCTTCCCTCTCCAAACCTTCCCACGAGTTATAACATTCATATTTTGATCTTACAAGCCTGTTTTTCAGGTAGGTTGTAAAATGTCTAGTCCATTGGGAACTATTCTATGTATGAATAAATAATCAATTCTCTGTATCCTATATGTCTGTTAATGGCACCACAAGTCTATTGATCACAACCATCTACTAATCAACATGGTTTACCTGTCAACATGTGTGTAAAAAAATTGCAGTGGACAATGGCTGGCCAATCACTTAAGCCAGAGTGAGGAAAAACTTGTAATGAAAGACCATCCCAGAATTTGCGTAACTACAAGCTTCACAAAGTGGTAAGTCTCCTATCTCTGCTTCACACTTAAATTTCTGCCACATAGTATGATCAAGAGGTTATGCATTTGAATCCCTGTTTTCCTATTAATTCATCTATTTGTTTGTGGGGCGGCTGCTGGTGTCCTTTATTCCACTTCCAGCTGCCCTAAACAGAGATCAATAAGTTACCAGTCTATACTGCAATCAGTTTCCTAGCTCATTTCTGCTCTTACAAAAAAAAAAAGACCTTTTTCTTATTCTTTTTAAATTTTTTATTACCCAGATCAATACAATCAGAGTTCTGCGTCTGTCTAGCCTCCACTCGTCAGAACCAGCCAGTGTGGGGACCTGCTAGTCTCTTAGTAATGTTCATGTCAAGAGGGTGATTTTTTTGGCCCCACACTAAGCTCATCTTAATTACTTCCTCTGAGATGCTAGGGGTGGCCTCGCTTCCATCCGCCACGTCTCGCTGTCTCTGTCCTGACGTGTCTGCTTTATAAAACGACGCCTTCCAATTTTAGGCCCATTTTTTCCCCACAAGTAGTGAATGCTCTGTTAATCTTTAGGAATGATCCTCCCAAGAAGGCTGTAACTTCTATTTTAAGGAAGACTTCAGTCTGGGTGGATGATTTTTATGACTGTAGTTAGTACCATTTCTAATCTGCCTCCGTTATCTAAGGTTTGGGAAAAGCAGTTTATATTCTGGACCACCTTGCCAGAAATCACCTGTCTGAAGAGTTTTAAACTACCCACCCTGTTATGGAGCTGACTTTGCGTTACTCTATGTGTGCTCTGGGTTTACAGAAGCCCTCATATCAATAGCAGAATTTTCTGTTAATATTCCATATACTCGTCAGATTCTATATACTTCTCTATACGTGTTTGGAAAAGCTATGTTTTTCATAATTCCAATCCAAGATTCTGCCTAACAGACAACAACAAGAGTACAAGAAACATACTTCTAAGTATTTAACCCAATATGTACAGTGTTTTTATCAGAGAAACTGTGTAACTACAAAACCAGCTGAAAAGAATCTATGGAGTTACTACTCAAAATATTCTGGACAAAATCTCCTCTTCCTCTCTTCCAAAGAATCCTAACATAAAGCTTGCAAAAAAAAAATAAGTTCTTCACATGTTAAAGGCATGTCCTTTATTTGCAAGCATTTAGGGAAAAGAAAAAAAAAAAAAAAGACAGAGAGTGCACTTAGAACATTTAAATAGGAATAAAAAAGTGTTTCATTGCTGTCCCAACAAACAGTAAACCAATCATCACAGAGAAATGAGTTAAAGCACTGTCAAGATTACTTCCAGAAACATGAAAGCCAAATTCTGAAATTAGAGTTGAAATTTAATGGGGAATGAAGTATCATTTTCCCTGAAAAAAAATATGTACATTTTCAGTCCACACTAAGGAAGGGAGGAAGTAAAGTTAAAATATCTACAAATTAATAAAAGAAATCTGTTTGAAACAATGATCCTGGATTTGTATAAACAGCAGTTTCTTAAAAATGGGATCTGATTTTTCCCAGTATCGGCTTATTCAACAAATTAGAACTCCTTTCTTATACAGTACATTTAAAAGAGATTCCGATAAACTAACAAAATAATGAATATAGTATTTTTTTTTAATTTTTGTTTTAATATGCCAATAACATACCAAATATACTCTATAAGCTTTTCCTTGCTGTATTCCCAGATTAAATATAAGGCTATAAAAAGTAAATAGCTCATTTAATGATCAGCTTTTCTTGTATAAACTTGATGAGATCTGAACTATATTTTAAGGAAACTCATTGGAAACCCTATAACTTCCTAAAAAAATTCACTTCGATTCAATGTCTAATAAAAGGCATAGCACTATTTCAAATTTAGGAGATTAAATCTACTGGACATCTGAATCTAATCCAGTATTTACATGATTAAAACAGACACCCAGAAAAGGCGAGTAATAATTTATGTACATAACTTTAGGTACCAAAGTTTGAAAATGACCTAAAGATCTACATAAAACAATGAAAAAAAAAAAAAAACCCGATCACCATGCATAAACCTTGGCTACCTCTGATAGATGACTGTGATAAAATAAAGGCACTAGGTCAGGAGAATATTTTTGCCCTGAGCTGTCCACTACCAAACCAGAAGCCCACGTGGTAGTTTGAGGACCAGGAAGACAATTTTTTTCCATGTCAAGTGCAATTATGTAGTACAGGCACTCTTATATGCATTGAACTCAGATTAACATGTAATTGATTTTGAGATGAAAAGGGGAAGTAACCTCCAGAGCAGCATAAGATCATTGTTTAACTGCACATCATGGTGAGTACAGGTAAACACAATTCAAAAAAATTACTCTTCCAAAATCAACTAGAATCAATCTTTAAAATGATGTCACAGGAAAAAATTTCTCATGAGCGACTAGACAGGATTTCCTCTGAGTTTTATGCCATGAAAAGCAGCAACTGTACCTAGCTTCACAGAAGTGTATGTCACCATACAGAAGAAACCCACATCTAATTATTCACCAGAAAATGGCCTCTCTGACATAAACAGGGAAAATTGTTTCATAAATCAATTTTGCACTAACCTTCTAAACAAAAAGGCACCACACATTTGAGATGCAATTACTTTGCCTTGTGCATCACAGGATAAGGTGACTTGATAGTCAAGGGAAGGAGAGGTGAGAGTTGCTCTTTGTTCTCTGCACTGAACATGACAATCTATTATCAGAGAAATTATAAACGTTCACAATAAATACATCGTCCTCGACCCTCATGTACAGGCTTGCCTGCAGCCTCTCTGTGTAGTATTTCTTCACACCAGGGCCAGTGACAAGCTCGGCACCATCCTACGGTAACAACTGTGATCTGTGCTTCACTTATCCCCCTCCCACTGATCCCACCACATTAATAATTTAGGCCCAGCCCTATTTTTTACTATTTTATTATTATTTTTATTATCTTACTATCTTTTTCAGATAGGAAAATCAGCATAAGGACAAATCAGTGCTTGATTCTAAAGGAAGAAAAATTATGCAAGCCCTACTATTTATACTGTCTTAATACTACTGCATTATTTTTCACACTTTTCCTAAAATTGCATTAGGGAGTTTACAAAGAGGTGCACAAATGAAAAGCTCTTGCTTGGATGGGAGTTGGGAAGTCAAGCTAACGGCTTACAGCAGTCATGCCCTGCAACTCTGAAGGGTCTCAAATGCTCTTGTTTGTTGACATTCCATTTATACGTATTTGTTTTCTGGGAGTGTGCTCTAGACATCACTACTGCTTTTGCCCCTTTGTAGCACTTGTTTCTTCATGTTGTATGGAAACTTGCTTGGCTTGGTGACTCCACAGGACAGGGACCGTTTGGCTCAGATTCTCATGAAAGTGAGGTTCTTTAAAACGTGATTTTCTCTCACAGAACAGAGAGCATGCAAGAGCAAGTCCTTTACTCATGCCAAGAGCCAGCTGTGAACCCTAAGGCAGCAAGTCCAAAGCTGCCTCAGGCAGAGGTTGCCTTGTAGCCAACAGAAAAAAAAAATGAAATCTAAGGAAGTCTTTTCTTGATGAGATGGCTCTAAATCAATAAATAAAGGATTAGAGGGATATTCAAAATGAAGGTGTCAACACAAGAGTGCAAAGACAAGCCAGTGTGGATGCAGCAAGCTGGTGGGCTTACCAAAGATGATGCCATTTGCATAATATAGCAGTTTATACTTCCCTGAGGGTAAACATAAACAGGGAAATAAATGTCTGTGTCAAGCCTTGTATTTGCTTAAATCTGAGCTCATTAAACAGTAACTATCAAATTACTAGTAAGGTAACTAGTTCAGGTAACGTTTGTGGGGGAGGGGTTAAATTTACAAAATTGCTCAGCTTCCTCCTGACAAATCTGACACCAGCACACTAACAAACAATTTCTTTACTGCATTACTAATTTTGGTTTTAAAGCTTGAGGCCATTATTTCTTTAGTGGAGTGTTGTGATAAACCCACTACTGATTTTGAATATATAATTCTTCATCTGGCTATATTATTTGGAAGTTATAATATTAATCTTTTTAATGCTGAAGATAAATTAATAAATACCATTGCTGGCATGAAATAGGTGAACGACAAGGGTTGAAATATATGGATTGTGGCCACTTCATCATCTGGTGTCAAAGCAAAAAGCATTGTGCCTTTCTCCATAACGTCATCCTATTCCACTTTTGTCCTTATATATATTGTGTCTGCTTTTTTTGGCACGTGTTATGCATTCAATTAAGTAATAGCACTCCAGATGTGGTAAGTGCTCTTCTCTAGTTTCACATTGCAGTACGATGTGCCATGTATTAGCAAACTAGACAATGATCTGACTTACTATGTGTATTACTCTAAATGTAAAAACACTGCTCATAAATTGTATTTTTTTGTATCTATCACTTAGTCTTAGATTGCTATTACCTGACTTTAAAAACTGTAGCAATTACACAGTGAAAACAACTTGAAAGTTCATGGCACCCTGCAGGAGACAACACATTGTAATGCATATCTTCAATTCTCTGCAGGATTCAGCAGGCTGCAGATCTGTCAGGGCTGAGTCTGCAGGGAAACTGTACCTTCCAGCTGTCTCTGCTGTATATAATCCACATTATATGATGAAATAAGATATAAAATTGTCAGAAGGACCTAAAGTTCTTCCATCCTTCCTTAAAATTATATATGTGCAAAGACAAAGAGACCAAAATAGAATTTGTATGGTTTTGGAGCTGAAATCATATTGGCAACATGATGCATCATAAATTTTAAACCATCCGCTGTCATGGCTGATCTTATGCAGGTGCTGAACTGTAAGCATTTGTGCTTAAATAACACCATGTTATATATCAGCCCTGGTAAGTGCTGGCCCATGCTTTTATCTAGTCATAGTAAACAGAAATAAATAAATAAACAAGCATACAGCATTGTGAACACTCACAAGTAGATAACATCTTTAAACAAATATAAATACTTGAAAACAAAACCTTAATAATACTGACTTTAGTAAATCAATAAAGAACTCTACAGATCCTGGACAGATGGTATTGTCCTACAACATTTCTTTAGAAAGTACACTGACACAGCAACAACTCTAAATTTTGGCAGATGCTTGTCCTAACAGAATCATCAGCTCCGGCTATAACTCAGATTTTGCTCCTTTCCCGACTGCTGACCACAATCCCTAGATTGTGGGGTTTTTAAGTAGGATCACCTCTCACCCTGCTTGGAAACCTCTCAGACAAACAGTAAAGCCTGCAGAACTGTGACAGCTACCCTTTGGTACTGGGAGAAGAAATGAGCAGCAAAGGGTGGGCTGGATAGGAACTGCTTAATAGCTGTGTCTGGCTGTGTCTTTATGCAAAACTTTAAATGTAAACTAGTTGGACCAGGTGGGGTGGGGTTGCTGAACCTGTACCAAGTGATGCTTTCAGAGGACAACAATTTTAATTAAAACAAACATCAGCAAACCCACCACTCCATGTTGTGTGTAAATTGCTCTGATTGCCCAACAAAATGCTGCGCAGAAATTCCCTCGTTCACTTTCTCAGACCTGTGTGGGGTATCTGATGCAGCAAAGGTACCTCACAGTTCATAGGACTCCCTAGCTTAACCAGTACCACTCTGGGTTTGATGCTCTTTCCAGAAGTGCAGATGACACCTCAGTGCAACCCCAGTCAGCTCCCCTCACTCCTGCATCTCCCAGGCTGGTCCAGCTGCAGCCCAGCGCTATCACAGAGAAGAGATGCCCAGTAAGAAACATTTCATGTTGTGTCAGAAAAAGAAGTTAAACCTTGAAATAACGGGAACCAAGTGACTAAACAGATCATTAGAGTTAACCAGCTTGTCAACAGGTGATCAGACTGGGAGAGATATGTGTAAAACACACACACAGAGTATTGTAACATGGGGTTGGTTTTAGTGGAGTTAACATATGCTGCTCTTCAAATAAGAAAAGACTGGGAAAAATGAAGGTTAAACTTCAAATATTATTAAAATAAGAGTATGCTCTTTAAAAATTAATTCTCATAGAATGGCAACTCCACTTCAGACACTTCTTTTTAACATGACTGAATAACAGACCTGCTCTTCTATGTATTTATAGCCCAACAGATGTAAAACCTTTAATTTGAATGACTTCCCATTTTGGGGCATTATTTGAGGGCCAAAAGGTGACAACTTCCATTACATGGTTATTATCTGCAGCTCACGCTGAAAAAGTGGCTCCAGAAATGAAAACCTCAGGGCCACACCTCATACCTGTCCCTTGGCTAGCTGCTGCGCCCTCCCACAAAAATTTGAGCTCATCCCATTACTACTGTAAATTATTTATAATATAAAAGCACTGCAAAACTACAAGCTGAGAAATTATGTTTGTACCAAAATAAAATCTCTAGTTCTCTCTCTCTCCTTTTAAATATTTAACGGTGAATTCAGTGCTTGTCAAAACTACTGGAATCACAGCCCCTTTACACCCAGGTCAGGCATTCTGGCTGCAGAACTGGCAGGAACCAGCAGCTCACACACCTCATCCCACTCGATTTGATCAGGTGTAAGGAACGGCCACAGGAGTTTATCAGGCTGGACCAGGACAAGTGTTTATATTCGCTGCACTGAGCATATTTGCCTTGTTGTAGATCAAAGAATTACAAGCTCTCTCATAATTTAAGAACTAACATCGGATTTCAAAGGAAGCAATGATTATTTGGTTGTTCTTGTAATGGGACCAAGGTTTAGTCTTAACAGGATGAGCCCCAACTGACTGGTACCCGTAACAGGAAATCAAAGGACGATGAGTAAAGCCGAGTGGCTGATTTCTTACTGTGATTTAGTCTCTGGGAATGAGTTTTTAGCTGTCACAAGAGCGAAGAAAGCAACTTAGCATTTGTAGATCCCCTTCCAGGTGCAGCTATGCTGGCTGCACAGGGTGCAGATCCCAGCCCCATCCACCGGACCCACCACAGGCTCTTCCAGCCTGCTGGCAGAAGGGCTTGTACAGCTGCCTCCCCGCCTCCCTGCCAAAACCAGCTAGGTTAGCTGAGACTAGTTATTTTAACCTCTTAAGGTTATTCGGCTCATTTTAGCTGAGATGGGTTTGGAAGCAATTACACCAGCAACTGGGCAGCAGGCCTGTGGGAGAGGTAACCCCTGGAGCTGGGGGTGGCTGGAGGCATCGACCTCTTCAGATGGCCCTGGTGCGACGGGAAAGGTGTTCAAACACCAGGTGAGTCCCACTGGGGGATCCCAGTTAAGCTCAAAGAGGGTAGATTTAGATTAGATATTAGGAAGAAATTTCTTCCTATGAGGGTGGTGGCAGGGTGGTTGGAACTAGATGATCTTTAAGGTCCCTTCCAACCCAATGATTCTGTGATGATTCTAATTACTTCACAGGCAATCAAACAATTATCAGCTGATAACCACTTTTGGATAATGTGGATCTGACCGATTCAGACAAGAGATCAGAGCTGAAATTCTCAGAATTCGATAATCAAAGCTCTGAGCCAGCGAATTCTCTCCTGTTAAAATGGCCTGCAAGTGCGCACACCACACACACACACTTTCTCTCTTTTTTTCCTTTGTCTGGCACCCTGAGCTGCAGTTGCAGATCTGAGACAGGGCAGGCTGAGCGCTATATTCTCTGCAATTACCCTGACATGTAGTGAAACCTACATCTAGCTATTAGGGTCTCGAACATCAGTGATGGCAGCAAAATAAGAAGGTTGATGAGATATTTGTCTAACCCTGGCAAGGCAAAAGTGCTTCTACAGTAAAAACCTTACAATATATAGCATCAATGAGAATAATATATAGTATATCCATAGGCCTATTCTTTTAAGATGCAAGCACAGGGGCTCTTGTATGTGTCTGCAAAGCAGAGTACTTAGCATAAAAAGATTATGTCCTGTTTGTGCAAGAGGAAATGGGCCATTCTTTACTTTCCTGTGGCATTACAATTGCTAGCCCTAATTGTCTATCACCTTCTGGGTACTAAATTACTGCTGCAAGGATTCAGATCCCCTGGCCTTAGCAGCTCCCTTTAAACTTTCAACAGCATAATCAGCCCAAATCATATCATAAAAGTTACATACTGTGGTAGTGAACAAGTAACAATGGCATCACTTTGATTTGACTGGAAGTTTTAGGAAAAGTCATTTTTTCAGAAGGATCCAAAATCAAGTCCCAGAAGTGAGCCGCAGCAAATGGTTCCCATAAGGAACAGAGGAAACTTGGGTGATGAGCTCTTGAAAGCCTCAGCTGTGACGCTCTAAGTAACACATACGGAGCTCGAGCGGCTAGGAAAAATGCAGGTACCTCCCCAAAGAATTTTACAAGTTAATCCCCTCCCTAGTTAGATTAAATTTAAGGAATCCAGGTTCAATGCTTCAACAGTGGCAAAATCTTTGTTGATTTTTTTCAGCTTTGGCTGAAGTCAATCAGAAAGCACTCAGACTTGGATCACAAGTCTCTTCTGCTGCAAACATGAGCTGGGATGCCAGAAAAGGTTCCAGCCAGGAACTCATGAAAATACAGAGCATCTTTTCAATAATTCTAACAGGGCAAGCCCTATCACCTGTTTAAACCCAAGGAAAATCAACTTGCAAGATAGTTGTGGTTGTCTGTGTTAGAAGGGAACACAGCACTCCAGGAGGCCACTCCCAGCCCAATTTAATTTTATCTGTGCAAGCTTAAATTTAGTTACTTTAAGCCTGTGAGCAACTCATGTAAGCATGTGCATGTCGGTTTGCAGGATGAAGTGCAACAGGTTTGATTCTGCTCCATTAAAAGCAAACAGAAGATTTTTCATAGACTTAAACACAAATAAGATAGCCCTAAGTTACTAAATCAAACATCAAAATACTTGCAAAAGAGAAAAAAAAAAAAAAAAAAGCTAATTTTTCAAGGAAGCAACCAAAGTAGCCATAAAAATAGATTACAAAATTACCAGCAGCTTTGTTAAATAGAAAGCATTTATTTGTTTAAATATGGATGCATCAATGTCTAGCAACATTTGCAAAAGCATTCAAGTGACTCAGGAACTTAAAATCATTACATGTTTTTGAAAAACTTTTTATTCTAAATCAGATTGCACAAAAATCTGTGAAAGTTTAAATGGATGGACAGACAGATGGCCAAATGAGTTTCATTTCTGTATTACTTGCCTGCAGCTTCTCCCTCTGTTAGCTGCCTTTTTTAATCTCACTTTTTTAGGAATTATTAAAAAAAAAAAAAAAAGGCAGTACTCAGACATGCAGCCCATTTCAAAGCTCCAGTGGGTAGCAGGGAAATGCTTTAGACATCAGGTAAAATGAATTCAAGATGAGTGAAAATGGTCTTTGGTTCCGCTCTGCTACCTTTTACTGAAGAATCACTGCAGAGACGTGAATCGTCTCCATCTACCCTGTGCTTTGCTTCTCGCAGGCATTTGTCACAGATCCCTCCTGCTTCTTTTGTCTCCCAGTGTCAGACATGGTGATTTTCCATTGGTCACCGTGGCATTTAGGGTTTACTACCAGTTAGAACAAGTGTAAGAGAAAAGGAGCCTGCTGCAAAATAAATAAATACAATAACGGAGGACACCTTGTAATAAGGAATAACAATTAGGTAATAAAGTCAAGAGAAAAATGGCAAAGCACAGCTTCTTTTCACTTGGCTTACAGCAAAAACCCAACATTTTTTTACTTAGAACAACTAAAATCTCTGCTTAAAGTAAATCGAGAATACAATTACATTCAGGCAACTGGGCTCTTTGTCTTTTTAGAAAGAAATCTCCGTCCCAGACAGAACAAACAAGTACACAGAAAAAGGGTAAAAAAATATTTTAATGAAACCATTAATAATCAAACAGACATAATTGTACAAGACACTAATAGAAACCATTATTCAGGGAAGAAGACAAACATCAACATGATAAAATGTTTTTATAAAGTACAGAAAACTTCAGATCACTTCTTCTAGTTACCCCTTTAAAAATAAGTAAAAATCAGAGCTTTAACATAATAGCTTTGATTCCATTTTAAAAATATAAATCACTGTTTTTCAGAGAATTTGAAAAACCTGAGTAGTATCTGCATTCTTAAATTTGATTTCTTTCTTTGGGGACTGCGGCTAGTTTCTGTGCTTATGATAAAACAGATGGCAGAAAAAATGAGGAACATATAGGAGAAATATGCATATTTTGAAGTTTTGTACTTTACCTGAAAAGGAGTTTTGTCTTCTTCATTTATGTATAATAGCACAGATGATCCTCTATATGCTATTATATTTTAACACTGATAGTGTGCTAAGAAAAGGATATACCACTAACTGTTAAAGCCAGTTTCTGATCTATCTGTACACTACAAGTACAGAAGAGAATGAAAATCACATTTAAAGATCTCTC
>NW_010133028.1:91632-129485 GCF_000699245.1 Pterocles gutturalis | reverse complement strand
ATGTAGTTATGTAAACACTTTTAGAAGTGTCTCTGAAGTCTTTTAGACTCTCCAAAAAGAGTTCAGCCAAGCATAGACTGCACAAGGGCCAGAACAGAGCATTGGGTAAAATGTAAAAAAAAACCCCACAACCAAACAACAAACACACCCACAAACAAACCACAACACCCCAAAAACCCAGAACAAAACAAGGTAGGTAATTATTTCTGAGACTTTTTTTTTCATACTCTTGGACAGTAAAACTAAAATTGCAGATGATACCAGGTTCCATTCCAACAAATACCAACACATTATGGGACTTGCTGATACTGTTTACAATGTTTTCTGATGATTCCAGGAAGCATTAGATAAAAAGGGCCAGTGCTGGACCGTCATTAGTAGGATGGCCATCATTTTCAGGGCAATTCATTGTGCTTGAGATGGTTTAAAAGTGTATTTCCTGAAAGATATTCTCCATACTGTCATCCAAGAAACTATTCCAAGTGAAAAAATTTTGGATATATGAAAGAAGCATTGTTTCTGTAAACCTTTTATCACTCATGGTTTGGGCTCTTTTAAAAAGTATGAATGACCCAAGGTTTTAGTTTATTCTGCCCCTAAATTAGGTAAAAAAATCACTTTCATTATATAATTCCAAGGGTACTCTGAAAAGAGGTTGCACTGGAAGTCAGTAACTTTAGTTGCTAAGTTGTCAGACCAATCCTTGACACATTTTGGGCATAGGCATGACTCAAGACAGCATCAGCCAGAAATAATTTCCAAAGACATTTCTGAGGCATCATCTCTGTTTCAGAGCACAAGAGATCTCTTCCTTTTTTATTTCCTCCTCCCTCCCCCCAAATCAGCATGGACATGAGCTGCTGTGTGCCAGATGCTCTCATGACCGAAGAACGGTCCTATGCACGTCCCTTTTACTAGTATAGACATGACCAGAGGCTCCCACACACCACAGCAAAGCCCTCCCTTGGGTCTGTGACATCCCTCCAGGGAGGAGCCTATGCCGTTCCTCCCAAGAACCGCTCACTTCTTTTTTCCTATGGTCTACAGGAATTACTGCTGAAGGCCACCACTCTGGTCTCTGATGTGGAGATGGATCTGAGCCTTTTGTTCAGCCACTGAGTATATTGTTCCTATTTTAGGTAATTTTCAAATTATGTCCTAACAGCAGGAAAGGCAGAAGATGGAGACGGCAACACATGGCACGTGTATATCCACTTTCAGTCCCCAGGACCCCCTTTACAAATGAGATCTTGTACTTTATAGAGCTTAGTTTTCCCAGTAGTAAACTATTTAAATGAATAACCACATTTAAGCTACTCCTGGGGAAGAGCCAATTTAAGAAAAACCATCCAGGAATTCATTGCAAATGAGATGCTGCCTCTCCAAAGACTCTGTTCCCTACCATCACGCTGACAGGCTTGGGATTGGCTTCTAACAGAGAATACCTGAAAGTTGGGAATTTGTCGATTATAACTTAAAAATAAGATGGTTGGAACAACATCGAGAAAAAGGGGTCTCCCCCCACAAAAAATAACCATGGAAGCATCTTTCACAGCAAACAGAAAACAGCCCCTATGTTATAAATACCGACTACAGAAAAGCAGTTATGTTTTACAGAACCTTTCCTTAAAGAATTGAACAATGTGATTAAGGTGCAATTCTTTGGTGCTGTTAGCTGTAAGAGATTCATATGGATTCTGTATTGCATATCAATCACAGAGAGGTGGTTGATGCCCCAAATCTGTCAGTGCTTAAGAGGCATTTGGAACATGCCCTTAATAACATGCTTTAACTTTTCCTCAGTCCTGAAGTGGTCAGGCAGTTGGACTAGATGATAGTTGTAGATCCCTTCCAACTGAAATATTTTATTCTGTATCTAGCTTTCTTTCAGATTTTTATAATTCTAATTAGAAGAGTTATTTTAATGCTGTTATCATCATTATGTACTTATACTACAGTTAACGTCAGCAGCAAAACTGCTATTGATTCAATATCTGGAGTAGTGGGATATCAGCTTTAAGATGTGTTTGCATCCACAGTGGCACCTATTCACAGGTGTTCTGCAGGCATTGAAACTTATCAGTCTACAGCACAACAAAAATTAAGCCTAGCATTCACACAAAATTTTTAAAGGACAATTACTAGTCTTGTCAGGATCTGGCCATACAGCTGTTTGAACTGATACAAAGCAGAGGAAACTGCTGTTTAACAGAATCCAAAAAGTAGTTCCAAGGAGTAAGTTGGCTTTTTATCTTGGGGGGAACAAATGTAATGCTCATGGTACACTATCTAGAAACAATCAATCTGTGTCGATGCACAGAAAAATTCATCCCAGTGGTCACGCACACCCACATTTGGAAAATGTGCTTAGCCTAGAAAATTAACTGATGCATAAATAACTCCTAGGAACTTAGGGAAAACTTTCTGTTAAGTGATGGTTTTCATCACCTCTATAGGTCCTTCTTCATTCACTCCAGCTTCCTTTTGCTAAGTGTGTACAGGCATATATTACGCAAGAAATAAGAATACTACCAACCGCAACAGTGAGAAGCCTAAAACTAGCCCAATGTTTTAACTTTCTGTTCTGGTTGTTCTAAATTCAAAAGCCAGACACAATGAATGTTTATTTTTGATGGATTCAGTAGTCATTACCATTGCATTCATCAATTGGAGGCATATCAAGGGCACTGAAAGGTATTAATTGCAACAGGTTGAATCAGCAGTCATCTCTGAAATTACTCCTTTTCATTTTCTTTCTTGAACTAGCTGGCCTTGATGCCTTCAATTAAATCACTTGAATAGCATTTTATTGGTATTTTTAATTTATGCCACTACTCTGCTAACATCCATCCATAAATGATCAGGGCTAATTTCCATCTGTGCACATTTGAGAAAAACTCATTTACTCTTTACTGTTTGCTCTTCAAAGAGTGAAGGTGCTTCTGCAACATTTTGCTAACTCTGGAAGTTTGCAAGCCTTACTACAATTTTCAACACCGTTCATGTGAAGAAGAGTTGGGTATAGGGAATAAATGCATGTCCAACTGGCTACAAGTCTATGCAGGAAGTCCACTGAGATTAAAAAGTCTTGTAGGTCAAATGTAAGTGATTCCAACAGTCCTTCATTTCCGAACTTTCAAGGTTTTGACTACAGCTCCCTTATCTACCAAATTGCAACCCCATTTAGTACAATCAAAACTTCAAAACGTAGAGCTCCTGCTTGGTGTAGGTATAACATTTTTCCTTTCTTAAGCAACTACTGACCTGCTGGCCCTAGTGCCAGGAAAAAATCTTAATTATATTCCCACTTACAATAGCATCAAGGCAGAGGTCAAATCTTAAATAGCACCATAAACAGCTTTACACAAATCAAAGTCTCCATCTTTTAGAACCTGTTAAAAATGTTAAGTAACATATTTGTAAAATCTATTTTCTGCTTGACTGTGGTGGGAATTCAGGAATGTTGCTATACCACTGCATATTATTTGAAAATCAAAAGAACAGAGTTTTACATCTAGAGTAGAGTGTTCGTCTACTGGCATACTGTGATAACTAGCTAAGGATTCACCACCCTGGCCAAAGTCAAGAGCCATCCTCGGAATTTAAGAACCTTTTTGATGTTGCCATTTAACTGACCTTTCCTGTCTTCTTAATGTCACATGAGTCAGTGAACTGAAGCATAAAGTTCAGCTAAATCCAAAACTCTGCTACGAGCACCAAACACGCACTTCCTTCAATTTGTTTTCCTTCCTGTTGAGCTCCATGAATTACTAGAGCACTCTGAAGTTTACTGATGCAAAGCAGTCACTTGGATTCTCTTCCCAATTCAAATGAACAGTATTCTTCTCTAGATCTTGATAACACTTTTATGAAATTGCAAAAATATTACCCTCCTGGTTTCTCTGAAATAAAGGTGAAACCAATTCAGAAATACACTTCAGTACTCTACACTAAAGCCACTCAGCCTCTCCTGCCAATCACCGAGAAGAAAGCTTATTTCAAGGTCTCCTGTGTCACATACATTATAATCACAGCTTATTCTTTGTCAGATATGGTAATTGCAGGCACAGCTCTGTAGATAGAGACAGACTGGTAGAAGTCACCCTTGTACATGCACCTACCTGGCTGGACACAAACCAGTGTGAGAAAAGAAACTATCAGGCTAATTGCCAGTACCACATTATGTCCAGACCAGTAAATCCTTATAGTAAACCTTGCTTTTTTCAGCAGTCATGTCCTCTGAACTATCCATTTGAAGAATAAAGCATATATGATTGAGAAATTAAATACTCAGATACTACTTTATCAGGACATGACAGCTAGATAATGGATTAAACTACACAAAACCCTAGAACTGAATTATTACTCTGAAATATTTTTACTGATATTCTTCTGTTTCAGACACTTTAAGAGTTCTGCAGTTTGAAAACTGGTTTGTTTTGGTTTTCTTTCTTTAACAGACAAGGTCACACATGTGATACATGGAAAAACATGATCAAGCTTACTGGCTATCACACAGGATTCTGTTCTTTTGACAATTCCGTTCATGGAACTGCCTGTCAGCCCAGGCTAACTCTTACAATCACCAAAGCTGCAGGAGGCTTTACTCAAAGCTTGTAGGCCAGGGTCAGCAGCTAGGACTTTCTTTGAATGTTTCTTTCACTGCAGAACTCTGAGTCCTAAATGCTGCCAGATATACCTCTGTCCTAAACATTCACTGGTAGAGCAATACCAAGGGAATCAATCCTGCAACTATGCTTTCATTCAAGCTTGTTTCAGCTGGTGAACCACTAAGAGCCTCAGTTCTCTTCACCAGAGCTGTTCCCCAACCAGGTAGTCCCCACCCTGTGCTATTACAAGAGGTTTTTCCTTTTCAGGTGCAGGGCTTTGCATTTGTCCTGATTGAACTTCAAAAGGTTCCCACCAAAAAGATCGATGAAATTTCCACAAAAACTATAATTGGTGAATTATATTTTCTTTTTTCCTTCCTTCTGGTTAAGTTCTTTCTAATGTTAGCTGCTCTTACAGTTTTTGCAATCAGTTTAAACTATAATTTCTTAATTTTTCAAAATACAAAAAAATACTTTAAAATGAGAACCAAACTCTTATTATTCCAAAATTACATTTAAAATTTACAAAATCCTTATTTGCAAACTTATTCACTGCTATTGTGAACTTATGCTAAGATTCCTGTTGTTTAAGGAGGGAAGAATGAGTGAGACCCAATTCACTTGTACACAAAGTAATACTAAAAATTTCATGGTTGTTATGATGAAATAACTTAAATAGTTCCAATAAAGAAAACAAACACTTAGAAACTTTCCCTTCACTTCTCAGTTCAGCTGTAGATTTTTAAATAGGGATGATTTAAAACAGGAGAGAAACTATCACCAAAATGTTCCATCAGAAAATTATATTTTCAGGTGTCTGTGGCTTTAGTAAAACCATTTTAAATTTCACTGCTTTATTTCTGCTTCATGCTGCTTTTATTTGCCCATACTAGGGTATCTGGTCTTGAAGTTGAGTTCTTCTGCGGAGCTGGGGAAGACAGGGCATGGGGTTACTCAGTCGAGAGTACTGGTCAGATATTCTGTTCCAGTTAAGGAACTCCATTGTACAGGAGCTATGATACTGTTGATACTGTGTAATACTTCTGTCAGCAAAAGAATGTTCTGATTTTTAACTGAAAGAATCATATTCCATCTTCTCTTCCACCTTCTAATCCAGTTTAAAAAAAAACCACAAACAAATACTTACTGCCTATATTTTCAGAAGAGAATTTCAAAAGTCCATTTTGGATTTAGGTTTCCCCAGTAATCACAGTTCAGGGCTAGTATGAGACATCTCAAGACCAGTTCAGAGAGCAGAGAACTCGTCTCCCAGTGTCCTCACTGCAAGCTGTCCGAAGGAAGAGCTGCGCAGAAGTCAGTGAGCTTTAGTAGCATCACAGTTGAATCAAATACCAAGCTGTAGATACCTCAGATTGGATTTTCAAAATCAGCAAACTTTAATGTCAAAAATTTCTCTCTATTGTCCTTTATAGAAAGATAACAGTACCGGCTTCTTATATGTGAAAATACATTAATTCGTATTGGAAAGTCATGAAATACAACAGCGATAAACACCACTGCAGAGGCCAACGGGATTAATAATTCTCTCTCCATAACAAGATTTGCTGACCAGCAGCGACTGAGGCCTGGAGATGTATACAGGCAGAAAGAGTTTTGAACAGCTGCTTTGCACGCATACAGGACTGGTGGCACTCACTGACTGGGAAAGAGCCCTGTGAAAAAAAAATGGCCATGACTATGTAATTAAGCACTCTTATCAGGACAGATGTACACACAGGAACTGAGTTAAAACTTCACAGGCAACCTTAATTATGATTTTTCCTGACTTTGCAATCTTAATCACATTCTTTTAATCTAGGTATTTGTAATTTTAATGTCATTTGGCAGTGGCACTGTGAAAAAACAGGCACCAAGCTACAAAATGAACTTGACCTCAGCAGAAAAGAGAAACATTTACGTCATTATTTTTTATTTTCGTAACTATACCTCTAGATGAAGCAGCAAGGAATACAAAAAATTAACAAAAATTGTTAACTTACAATAAAGAAGCCGTCTTCAAAAAACCAGCAGCACCTATATGTCTGCCTTTTTGGTTAGTTATTTCTTTTCAGAATGCCTTTTCATTGCTTCTCAATTCCACATAGATACATTATCTTCTAGTCTAATTCATCCATTCTTAGTTCCTGCATTATGTACCTAGGTTTTTGGTGAAGAGCACAGAAAACAAGCAGATTTAAAAAAAACCAAAACCTAGTGAAACAAAAATATGCTACTACATTCATCAAAGGATTTATTTCCCACACCTAACTTAAATTATTTGCCAAGTATAGCTGCTCTTTCAGTACATAGGCATGTTAGAGAACTGAGATCCCCACACCATTCTTGTCCTGGAATAGCTAATGATGGGTGGACACTTCTGAAACACCCCTAATGACCCTGAATTCGGCCATCAAGAGTACCAGCAAAGTGTTGCAACTACACTGCCTCATATTTAACGGGAGCTGAAACAATGGAAAGAACCAATCTTCCCATTTAATTTTGCAAGAAGCTGGAGAGGAACATGAACCTGAACTGCTTGAGATGAAAAGACGAAGACGTTCCTTACATTACAACAATTTGAGATCAGAAGAAGAAAACATGGAGATTAAGAAGGGAGCATTTGAAAAGAAGAGAAGAAAGCACACGAGCACAGGACAGCAGCAAAGCAGACTCGGATAGAAAACCACTGCCTGTTTTTTTCGTGCTCTCCTCAGGAAACTGCTGTGTATTCTTTGCAAAGTGGGATGAAAAGACACAGATAACTTTGTACATTAAATAACTCTTAATGGGAACAGTCCAAGGCAATAGTATGACAAGAATTCAGATCTATGTAAGAAAACATCTGAGTTTACAACTTGCAATCATTTCCTTGTTTCAGTATGAATAATATATGTATCTAAATTTGAAGGATAGGGAAATCTGTGATTGGCTTCTGGGTGGACAACAGCTTCTTTTTAACTTTTTAACAGGGCCTGTAGCAATAGGAAAAAGGGTAATGGTTTTAAACTAAAAGAGGAGAGGACTAGATATGAGGAAAAAATATTTCACACTTAAGGTGGTGAAACACTGGAACAGGTTGCCCAGGGAGCTGGTAGATGCCCCATCCCTGGAAACAATCAAAGTCAGGCTGGATGAGGCTCTGAGCAACCTGGTCTGGTGGAAGATGTCCCTGCTTACTGCAGAGGGGTTGGACTAGCTGACCTCCATTGTCCCTTCCAACTCAAACTATTCTATTATTCAGTGATTCTCTAAAAACACGTATAAAAGTGAAGGGCACATTTCTTATCTGTTACAGTTATCTGCTACTGCTGGGCCTATGAACAGCTCTAGAAATTAATTCAATTTAGTCCAAAAGGTGAATTTATTAAAAAAAGTTATCTTCCAGCAAGGAACCATTCTGAGGCATTATCTGAAACATACCAAAATCATAAAGAAGTTTTCCAAAGGCTTCACCAAACAATGTGTGAGGTCCTCAGTTTTTGCTGCTAGCAGTATCCAGAAAGTGCAGGAGATGCTCAAGTGTAGTCCTCAGGTGGGAATCCAGACAAACTAGAATTTGTCCCAGGTCTATTTTCTAGACATGTTCTGATCATGTGCAAAATGTTCACATCCCCTCCGGCTACTGCTTAATTTGGGCATCATATAATCTCTGGAGAGTGGGATGGAAATGTATTTCAAGTTGAATGGCTGACTTTATAGGGGAATAAATTATTCAAATTAATTAAGCTTTGTATTTTGTTGTTTTCTCCTCTCTGTGAATTAACCAGGATCAGCTTACAATTTTTATGTTTTCATATAAATCAAAAATGTATTCATTATTCATTGATCAATTTCTGTAAATCAGACCTGGGCCCATATAGTCTGATCCTGAGCAAGTTAAAAAAAAAACTATACACATTCAAAATGTGCACTTTTATTACTTTTCATTGGCTGCAAATATCAGGTTCTATTTTTTTTCCTGTTGCCTGAATGGTTAAACATAACTGGATAATTTTACTTTTGAAAGAGATAAAAAACTGATTTCCACAGATATTTACTCGCATGTAGGTAACATTTCCTGTTTCTGCCAGTAAAGCCTTTCACAAGAACATTTTCCAGAAGGGTGTCCAAAGAATGTGAAGGGGGGGAAGATACACAAACTTTGAATACAAGTAAATATCTGAAAGAATTTTTATGTTGTTCACCTACATTCCCTTATTTGCAAGGGAAGGAGCCATGTGCCAGCCATTGGTAGCAATCAAGCACTTCTCACAGGTGTCCTGGGAAGTTTTGGTAAAATATGAAATCAGCACTAGTTAAATAATTAGTGACTTCTCAAGGCCATGTCTTAAAATGCAGATTCACATTTTTAAATGTTTTATTTTAATCAAAGTAAAGTTTGAAAGAAACAAAGATAGAAAAAACATAGAGCAGCTCAGTGTGCCTGAACCAGCAGCCTAGGGGCTACATCCAGTTTGCAGGCTGCTTCCATACAAAAAGATGTAGAAAAGATGTCTGGGAGAATGACAGGATGCTGCTGTTAAGAAGTATCTCCTCCTGCATATACAACCTATATACCAAAGCCTATATACTTGCCAGCTCAAAGCACTGATACAAAGGGGAGCTGGGGGAGTGGAGTTAGAGGCACAAGTCTTCTGCATCCGCCTGGAGTCCAGCTAAGGGCAGACAGAATGGCTTTTAAGGAGTCCCTAAGGTCAGCAAAACTGTGAAAGCTGGACCACAGTGCAGAATACATACACAATCAAAGCGTGGTGTGAACTTTATGAAGTGCCTCAGAGTTCAACAAGACAGCCCCTCTACGACATTTGTATAGCCACACATTAGCAATGTGGATCATGTTTTCCAGATAAAATTCTTTCAATCCGTATATTTAGACACTTATTTCAGAATTTCCCTAGTTAAGGTAACTAGTGGATATTAATGGTAATGAAATTGTTTCTACAAAGGATCTGCTATTTTGATATTTCTTTAGCTGTAGTAGCTTTGCTGGCACCTCCTAGAATACAGTACTGCATTCCTTTGTGACATGGATCCTCCTTCTTGTCTCTCCGAAGTCCTGATGCTTTTAGAAACTTTTATTTTAAACAGTTTAGTTTATTATATGGCATTAGGAACCACACAATCCTTTCCCACACTGAACTTAACTTTGCATCAGCAAGAGTAAACAGCTCTATAAACACCTCATTTTTTAAAGCTGTTTTATATCTTTATTTATTCTTATTTGATTTATGAACTGGAATTACTTCATCTGAGTACTTTGGAGCAGGCTGTCTACCTACTTCCAGTCAAGCTTCAAACAGATTTTGGTCACCAGTCTGTTCTTGTGGCATACTACACTATGGGAGACTTTAAAGACCTGCACTTCTTATTGGCTTCCCATCTCACAAATTAAGCATTTCACCCAATCTTTTACATCACATAACTATCCTTGCTCATTATCTAACTGGGTGAATTAACCAGCTTTTCTTATATGAAATAAAAACACGTTATTCTGACACTGTGGTTACTGTCTCCTAGCAACACAACCTCTTCTTAATAAGGCACTCGTTATTTTCAGGGGTCTGTGTCATGAATACTTTAAATAGCCTTCATTTTCTGTATAGGTTCCCCAACTTAATCAATCTTTTTCTTTATAAGCTTGATGACCTATGAAAATGTTTTATTATTGCCATAATACCACAATAACTTGATCTCTAAAATACAATACCGTTAAATCTCTTTGTACTGTTTCATTTCAACATGGCACTTAAGTGGAAGAAAGTTCATTTCTCACATAACCAGGAATTTCTGTTTAGCCAGTTTTATGCCCATGAGTACAGGTTCTCATAAGCATCTTAGTAAATTATTACAGTAGATTACTAATAAGCCTGTCATAGAAAGAGAAGAGAGATTCACGTTCTACTAGTTCTTCTCAAATGAAAACAATGGCCTTTTCTGTTTAAAGGTAAGTGACAGTAGAAAAGAAAGGAAAGCACAAATCTGAAAAAATAAGGGGGAAACCACTACTGAAATTACCTAGCAGTTAGTTTCAAATTCACCAGATATCTAGATAGCAAGTCTAAGGTAACAGAACACAATATAACTGATAACTGATGGACTATTTCTTTCTTGTAAAGTTTTTCTCTCCTCTTCTCTATCTTATAAAATTATACCTTCTCAGGGTAATTCTGGAAATCATGCAGAAATAAGTGCAATTTTACTTCTAAAGACAAACATTCATTTGTGAGATATTAGTATGGAAAAAATAATGAAGGTATTTATTGCTTACAGAATTTTAAAACTGGTTGAGGTGTTCTAATATTCATATTGTTGGTGACAATGTAAAATGGTAGACAGAACTGCAATCGTAATTTGCAAAAGACTGAATGCGTATCTTAAAGTTATGCATTTCATTAACATACCCTGTTGCAATGTCGATGTGCAAGCTGTCAATGCATTGAGGAGGACGACTGAAAGCATATATTCACAGATAGACCTAAGGCACATCAATACACTAAATGAGGCACCTGATAAGAAGGAAAAAGCAGCTGGAGGAAAGAACTGAACTACCATCCAGCTCAAAATGCACAACCACTGCAAGATTACGAAAGCCTTCTTGTGGAGATTACGTTCCCAGAGCATCTGAAAGATCAGGACATTTTACAAGCAGTTTTGCTCCTTCAACAAGTGAAAGAGTAAAGATGATAAGGAGTGATTCTTCTGGCAGTAACCTCCTTTGGTACCTCTGATGCCTTACCAACCCACATTCCATTGATGCTGGAAGACCTTAGGTTGCTGAGGAAGGGTAATATCTGGAAAGTTATGTTGTAAATGTCCCTTTTCCCTCAAGAACAAGGAATCTGCTAGATCTGTAAGGCTAGGTGTGGGTGAGTGTTGTGGTTTAACCAAGCCAGTGACCAAAACACTACAACAACTGCTTGCTTACACTTCCACCTCCACCCTCCTGGAGATGGGGGAGAGAATTGAAGGGGTAAAGGGAAAGGAGGCTCGTGGGTTGAGGTACGAACAATTTACTAATAAAAAAACAATAAAATTGAAAGTCATAATGATAATAGTAATAACATACAAGTGATACACAGTGCAACTGCTCACCACCCGCTGACCAAGACCCAGCCCGTTCCCAGATAACGATCCCAGAACAGAGAAAGTCCTGAAACTGCAATATTGGAAAAGAGAGAGACCAGCAAGAGTGCAACCCAACCCACCAACCTTCATCCATATACTGGGCATGACATGCATGATACGGAATGGAACATTTGCCAATTTAGGCCTCATTCCTAAACCTAACCTCAAGTCCTAAATCAGTAACTGTGAGTCTATTGCTCTGACTATGGTCCCTCCTTCTTGTGCACCTGCACACTAGCAAAGCATGGGAAATTGAACAGTCCTTGGTTGTTTTAACACCAACTGAAAACACCAGTACATTATTAACATTCTTCTCATACCAAATCCCATACAAAATCCAAAACAAAGCACTAAGAAGAAAATTAACTCTATCCCAGACGAAACCAGGACAGTGAGCTAAAATGTTGGTGGGCAACTGAGGGACTGGTTTTGGTTTGTGAAGTACTGAAAACTCTGTCATGACAGAGGTTTATGCTTCAGTTGGCCTCATCTTTGTAAAATCTCACTCTCCCAAGTAATAAACATGATTGGCTAGCCAGCAATGTTTTTCATTTAATAGAATAATTATGGTACATACACTCTCTTATGTAAGCTAGTCTCACAACAACATAGAATCATAGAATGGCCTGGGTTGAAAAGGACCTTAAAGATCATCTAGTTTCAACTTCCCTGCTATGGGCAGGGTCCCCAACCACTAGAGCAGCCTGCCCAGGTCTCCATCCAGCCTGGCCTTGAATGCCTCCAGGGGTGGGGCATCCACAGCTTCTCTGGGCAACCTGTTCCAGTGCCTCACCACCCTCTGAGTGAAAAATTTCCACCTAATATCCAAACTAAAATCTCCCCTGTCTTAGTTTAAAACCATTCCCCCTCATCCTGTCACTATCAACCCCTGTAAATAGTCGCTCCCCCTCCTGTTTACAGGCTCCCTTCAAGTACTGGAAGGCCGCAATGAGGTCTCCCCGGAGCCTTCTCTTCTCCAAGCTAAACAAGCCCAGTTCCCTCAACCTTTCTTCATAGGAGAGGTGCTCCAGCCCTCTGACCATTTTTGTGGCCCATGAATGAATACTATCTGCTTACGTAACTGTCAAGAGGAGTTGAAGAATATTCATATATAGAGGAAAAACCAAAGTATTGGAAATATTACTGAAACCAATGGAATGGATCATAATACTAAGACACTGAAACTGAAGTTTACCAGCATGTCACTGTGCCTACAACATCTTTCTAGCAGTTAATTTAGACTTTGAGGACTCTGACTCACAAAACCAAAGATGGGATACTGGAGGTCATCCACTCCACTCCTTCCAAATAGCAAGTATCACTAGAAAACGGGCAATTTTTTCTTTTAATAGCCAACCATGGTGTGCAAGAGGTGCAAAAAGCACTATTTTTTGGATATTAGGAAACATCTGACATTTATAGACAGTACACAATAATTTGTGAGCATGCTCAGCACCAGAGATAATGCAGAACTGAGCTTCAGTGACAGAGTTAAAAACTGACTTTAAAAGTCAGTGGATTAATTGAAAAAACAATTATTATGCTGCATTTACTTCCTTCAAGCAGTATGTGGTACACCAAACACACAAGAATACAGTAAGAACTTTTAAAAGGGTCAGCTTCTCCAAACTTTAAGCAGCTACAAACATAACTATATTTTGTGAGTACAGATATATCAGAGAACTGTTAGTGAAAAGTGGGAACAAATTACACATACATTACTAGACGCTCCGAAAGGAATGATGAAACATAAAAGCCACATACATACAAGTAATGAGAGAAAGGAAAATAACAACAGCACAATTTATTATTTTTTAAAGGATTCAGGTCTTTCACAAATTTTGTTAATTATTGATAAATCTTTTGACAAAAGAGATTATTTCTACATGATTACAGAAACGTAAATTTGGTTCCATAGTTATGAGTTTTCTAAAAAGTGAAAAAGAGAGAGGGGTGGTGCTGATAAGGATTTAGAGCCTAAGTAACCTGAAATGTCTTCTAAAATATCTAAATATATAATTTAAAAAATAGAGACTATCAACAAAGAAATAGATGCTAAAAAATTGAAACCATTTCAGTCAACAAGTTCCATGGTAACTAGGTCTTATCAAATGAATCACTAACCTTTTTTGACACTATACGAGTTTGGATGTTAAAAGCATTTCTGCTGATAAAGTTTAAAAAAACCTCCTTTTAGTACTATGAGACATCTTGATTTTAAAATTCTGCCATTTTAAAAATGGCAGCATATGGAAGTAGCAACACCCACTATAGGTATTAAAAATACTTTACCAGCACATCTGAAAATAAAGTGACTGAGAAAATATTAATGGATTGGGCAACTAAACAGTGAAGTTCCTCAAAGATAGTATTTTGTCTAATTCTCATAATTATAATTTAATTGATGGTATGAAGATATTTTTGATGAATTAAAATTTAAAATCTTTGGCAATTAAGTGTTTTAGGTGACAAAGATTCATGGAGCAGTGAGTAATGAAGAAGCTGGTTACTGCTACAAACAATCTGAATCACTTTGCTAAATGGTCAAAACGTATGAAAATACTTTAAATAGAATCTAACACACACACAAAAAAAACCTTCGTGAAGAAACTACACAGGTTACACCTACCAGACAGGATTTTCTCAGTTCGCTACATTTACTGAGTGGAAGACAAAGAGGATCTGGTTTTGCAGGTTTTTTTTGCTTCATTTAAAAAAAAAAAGCTGCCTGTAGGGAGTTTACATTTTGACAGAAAAGGACAAAACAACCTTCAGTGACTTAAATCTGAAGGGAGAGGAAGATAACTTCATAGCCCCTGTTTTTCAGTGCAGTCAGATGAGCTTTCCAGTTCCCTGACTCTGGTGATGTTCCGGGCACTATGGGTTTTTTTGGGAGCGGGATGGAGGGGGATTCCCCCACTCGGAGCCTTCCACTAAAATACAGGTTACATACTCCCGTATTTTCAGCAACTGCAGAAGAACCAGGAGCTCTCCAGCTGAAAGCGCAGCTTTGCACAGGCTTCCCGTGCAGTGACACATGCTCTAACAGACCAGTCTCCAGCCTGAGGTGGGAGTTCAGAGTGGTTCAAGCATGAGTGCAAAAGAGCTGAGCACCTCTAAAAGCACAACACGATGAGGACAGGAGAGGCCGAAGACAAAAGGTCAACATCAAAGGCAAAAACCCTCAGTGCACTAGGCCCAGATGCTTGAAGTACCAAGTGGTTGGGAAATATAAACTTTGCCGTATTGCCTAGTTAACTGGAAAGACACAAAATAAACATCTTATGCATGCCATCATCAGTAGTGTTTTTGCAATTACATTTGAAAACCTGACAAGACATTTAACCATGTTGAGAGGCTTGAGAAACTCGCTCCCTACATATTTTAGGGAGAAATTCACATTCTAAGTCAGTTTTCAAGGTCTAATCATGTCCCCAAACTTTTCCAGAAAAACATAAAAGTAGTTTCAACTGCAGTAATATTTACCCACTTCTGTAAGCTGTCAACAGCTTTGAGACCCTCAAATGAGAAAGAAATAGATAGAAACCATATGGCATAACCAAAAAGTTCACCAACAAAATTACTGGAAGGCATGTCTACAATGTGGGTGGACAGTGCTTAAACATCCAAGCAAGTGCCTGAGCACACTCACTTACTTCCTTTGTCCAGCACAAGTATCACACAGGTGAACTAACCCTGGTCCAAAAGCATCAGTGCAGCACTTCAGTGGAGCTAATAAACCTCCACCAGCAGAGCTCAAGGAGCTCAGGTGCAGAGGCACACTGACATGCCTACTCCACTTCCATCCCTGACGTTAACTCAGGCATTGTTACCCCGGCAGCTCTGCGTTGCAAGACATTCACTGACTTGACCAAGAGGTGCCGTGACTTACAGCATTAAGCACTGGCTGTGAAGCAGAACGATATGCTTCTAGTCCTCAATCTAAAACCTAAATCTGCTTTCCTGTCCTTCTGTGAGCGTTGCGAGAAAAAGCAGAGCTGCGTTACACCCATGTAACTAACATAACCCACTGGAGAACACAACGTATGCGCTGCTGGAAACAGCAAGTGTTAGCTGAGGCTAGAACATTCTCCTTTTGATTTAATGACAATATCTAATTTCATTCCCATGTTTATTTTAAAAATATTTCTTCATCTGCTTCAAAAACAAAACACCACTACTGATGTGAGAAGGTGGAGAAAACCTGAGAAATTCTAGTAAATAGTTCATTGAAAAGAACCTGATTTGTCAAATAGGTACGTTATACTATGAATTTCTCTACGCTGGATGGGAATCAGCAGATAAATACGCATGTCATTGAACCAGTAGAAGCTTCCTCCACCAACAGTGGGACCAAAGTTTAAACCAAAATATCTGTTAATCATATGGACAGAGTAGGGTTTATCATGCCTTTAATTTCTCACTTTTTAAGACTTTGGGATTAGTTGTTGAGGACGACACTAAATTTACAGAAGACTGTTACTTAGCAACCATAATCGGTTTTAAAACAAAGCTTTAGCCTGCGCTTTTTTTCAGTGAGGAAATAATAGATGCCTGTTCCTAAGTATTTCTAACAAAATTAATAGTTAGAGCGAACATCTAGACTGAACATCAATGGAAGGCCATAAGTAAGCTGCTTGTCAAAGCAGCACCCTTATACAGTTTGACCCTTTCCTTGTTTTTGCATTCATGGCAAAGAAAATCTCAAAAAAAAATTTTTTTTTAAGAAGTTTTCTCCAGCCAGTAGCTGCTGGCTGATAGAGCAGTCAAGTCCATGGAGGTGGGAAAAGCGATGCTTTTGTGAACAAATAGGAAAAACAAACACCTGGTGAGTTTCATTCTGCAATAAAAGTGCAGAAGACAGCAAGAAAAACCAGGGAATATGAAGCAGTTCACCCTCAAAATCACATATCAGACCAGAATAGCTTTCTTACTATGCTCATCTAAGACTCAAGCACAGACTCCACAAAGCTGCCAATTATACCGAAGCTAAGCTGGCCCCAGTCATGTACTCTGAAAGATTTTGGTGCTCATAATCATTGTACGTAACACGCTGAGCTACCCAAAGGTTTCAAGAAAAGGACAAGGCAACAACATATGGCTTAAACAGACTGTTCGTGCCTTTCCCTAAACAAGGCACAGCTTCACCTTAGACTGACCTTGCAATTACAGGCTACTGGGAGCAGTTATGCACTTGAAAACAGTCAGCACAACAAATGGCAGGGACAGGAAGAGACTCAGAAATACTGAACAAAGAGAGCCCTCAATAGGCAAGCTATGTATCCTGGCCACATTGTTTGAGACAATCCTGCTCTGCTCAGGCCATTTACCATCTGAATCTTAAAATGCAACATGGAAGCAGAAGAATCCTTTATGCTATCACTTTCTAGACAAATAAAACACTGATAAAAGCTCCTCCAGAGCTGTGCCTTTAGCAATTTGAAGCCAAGGTTCTGAAAAAATCCTCCCCACAATAATAAATAACTGCAGAGTAAGCAAAGTGGATTAACATGCCAGCTTCCTCCAGCAGTGAGAGCAGAATTTGAATAGTTTTGCCTGAGCAGGTATTAAGTAGCTTGGGAAAAATCGCAATGCCACCTCAAATAACTCATGTCTGTATGACGCAGTTCAGGAATATTAATAAAATCCACATATCCAGAGTCTGTACTCAGAGTTTAGGAGATACCAGATTCTGGGCAATAACCTACCAAATTTACCGTAACTGCTCTGTACTTAGTGCCATTTGTGTAGGGCAAAAAGAATTGTCAGTTCTTGACAAACCCCTAAATCTTAGAAATTTGTTAATTTCAAATGTGAAGTTGTTTTGGCTTTCTTAACTACCCTTGAGTACAAAAGCTTAAGGATAAGAATGTCTTCATATCTTGTGTCTCACAACACAAATTGCAGTTGATTTTCTCTTAAAAATACATGCATTAACATACACATATTGGATGTGCACGAAAGATAAACATAATAAATATTTGCAAATATGCCAAAATACAGATTGACTTTGTAATTTAGTGGAGGAATTTTATGTACTCTGACCAATCTACAGGACTACAACTAGCAACAAGTATTAGAGATAATTCACATTTCTTGTCAGACAAACTCTTATTTTCTCTCTAATAGAGAGGGTGAAAGGGTTTTTCTCCTAGTAACAGCTGCTGGCTCTTTTTCCTCCATGATTTCACATGACACATTTCTCACTGGAGCTCTCAGCAATTTACTTGTAATGCCTTGCTGCTCTAAGTGAGGGTTTTTTGGACAAGTTCAGTGTTATATACATAAAAATTTGATACACGGAATGAAAAAAGTTCCCTTTAAATCAACAGTTTGCATGAAATGCCTCTATGCCAGAAGATGCCAAAGCCATGGCTGGGTTTTGGGTACAGGGAGGGCATTTATTTATTTAATTTTTAAAGGTATGATATGTGCTAGACACAGCGCTTGTGTGGAGTCTACTGATTTTAAAACTGCTGTTCAGTTTCCACCTCCATCAGATCAGGTCAAGAATCTTGGAGAATTTATCTCAATGAGCCAGGAAAGAGGTCACCCCATGGGGGAAAGAAAGCCCTTAAGAAAGACTGCTACACAACCACGCCGCTGTGTCAGAGCATGCTGAGGCTAACCACAGAGGCCATTAGCCAGGGTTTGCTCACATTTGTATGGCTAAAAAAGAAGGGGATAAAATTCTATCACTGTCACAGCACCTTGATTTTACTTGCAAGAGTTGCTGACTTAAAAAACATCAAGTGTTTGGGTTTTTATATTCTAAAATTAAAATTACATCAATGAATTACAGCTACAATTTGAGGACTCTGAGCTGTTGCAGCCAAAGACGAGAAAGGAACCCCCAGGAGGCCACCTAACCCTTACTTGTTCATTCAGAATGTGAACACTAAATCTCATTGATCTTCTGATCACTACAAATTATTGGTAAGCTCTGCATTAAACCAGACTGCTGTAAATTGGAGTTGACAGTATTATCACTGAAAGAAATGCATGAGCTCTGTGTTTGTTGAAGTGTGACCTCCTGGACAAGTGGTGTACCACTGTAAGGACTTAGATTTCCAGTCCAACTGCCCTTCTCAAGCAAATTATTTCAATCACACAGAATTAACTTTGCTTAAGAATATTTCTTCACACTAGACATGCACCATCACTTAACAAACAAAAAACCTGCAAGAATATCAGTGCAACATTCCCATCTCCATGTGCGAGCTCACAAGACTCAGCTTCATCAGGACATTAATGCCCTTCTCATTTCAGCCTCCTCCAGTGAAACCATGCCCAGACATTCTAACACCAGCTGCACGCAAGCAGGATAAAAATTCAAAACAATGATCCCAGAAATTAAATTTGGGTGTTAAGACAACAGGAGGAACCCTACTAACAAGGTTAGTGACAAGCATTTTTATATTACAGGAAGCCAAGACATTACAGGATATAACTGGCAGCCGATTTAGGAAGCTGTCATGATTGCTAGGTTTGCTAACCAACTGGAATGAAGACCTTTCTCTGTTTGTGGTTTTTTTGTTTTTTTTTTTTTTTTTTTTCTTCTCCTTGTATAGTTGAAGATAGCATGCATACATTGTTCCACAGTCAGGGCCCTTCGGCATCAGCTCAACGGTAAAGAATTACTGAAGGAGAGCAGGCCACAAAGTTGACAGAAGGAAAGAGTTACTTAATCCTTTGAAGGCTATTTGTTGACATGGGCCAATGGTGACATTCAATGTGAGACAAATTACATAGAACCATAGAATGATTAGGGCTGGAAACGACCTGAGTTCATCTAGTTCCAAGCCCGATGCTAAGGGCAGAGACACATCCCACTAAACCAGGTTGCTCAAGGCCTCATCCAGCCTGGCCTTGATAAACAAGGAAAACCACTTTGCCAACCAAAGCTTTTATGGAAATGTGGGAGCTGGCGTACGATGTCCAAAAAGCAGGCAGATACCTGGGAAGAAACTGAAGACACCTACAGGAGTTCCAACTGCAGAAGTCTGCATTTTTTGTACATTTTCCATTTCAAACATGTAATGAAAATGATGTAGCATACTTACAATACAAGCACGTTCACATGATTAGTGATGTTTATGTTACATTATTTTATAATCAAAATAATTCACTTGATTTTGGAAAGCCAGAAGAAATTATCTGAACAAGTACCCTCAAGAGATATTTACAGATGAACTCAAGAATACTGTCTTTGGTTCATAATTAAGGGATAAAGCCAATAAATGTGTTGGGAATCTGAAAGATTGGCACCACGGTCGCTAGTTATTTGGTGGAGTCAGGAATCTTGACTCAAGAATTACACATCTCCCCCTTACTGAGGGATACCCTGAGCAGAGCTTACCAGTCATCCCAAACGACACCCAGGGGCACCCATGCAAAAATTATTCAGCTCTTTGGGACACAAGAGGAGAAGACAGAAAACAGGGCATGACTCTGCAGACTCAGGGTAAGAGGCAAGGTCCTATCTTCTGGCTCCTGCTGCTTTGGGTTAGACCGAAAAGTCACCTTGGTTTAATAATCTACTTCCTTCCAGGTCCAGAAGGCCGTAATTAGAGGAAAATGTAAGAAATGAGATGAGAATAAAGTGATCCTTCCTGCACATGCTGTGGTGATTGCCCCAAGTTAGAAGGGAAAGGGCTTTCCGGGTCAAAGTTTGCAACTGTGGTAACTTTTAACAGCCAAAGTATTCTTCATGAATTCTTCAGGAATCCCATTATTTTGGCTTTCAGATCATCCTATGGCACGAGGTTCCACAATTTTATCTGTGCACAGTAATTTATTTTTTTTTTAATTTGGTTGCCTCTCAATTCTTCTAATGTGAGTAGTGGAGAATAACCATGTCCTCCCTTCTGTGTTTTTGATAGGACCCTCTTGAGTGCAGCAGCAGCTCCTTAATTCCTGACCATCTTTGCTACCCTTCTCTAGCTTGTGTAACTTTTCTTTTGAAGCAGGAAGAACAAGTTGCATGCAGCATTCCAGATATGATGCACCACAGATTTATACAGTGGAATAATGAGGTTCTTTGTTTTGCTCTTCACACCTACTTTAAGATTTCCTGACATTTGATTTGTCTTTTTATCCTTTTCTGAGTTTCAGGGGTGGAAACCTAAAATTCCCTTTGCCTTTACTATGTTTTAGTTTCCACACACACCCTTTATGTTCAGAAAACAGTTCTAGAAAGAAAAAAAAAAGGCGAATTATTTGCTTCATCCTCAAGTTCAGAAACTCACTACTCAAATAATTAGCCCTCACAAGCAGGAAAGCAAATAATTCTGGTAATTTCTCTTTGCCAATGTAAAGAGCAATTCACAGTGATAGCCAGATATTTTCTGATAGAGCACTTTTCTGTAGTAGAATGAGAATTCAATACTTAGTTTCCTGAGGAAAAAAAACCAACAGGGATGTGACCCAGCTTCCCACTTCTTCTGAAGCTCCTCTGCAACCCATCCAGCAGAAGACCTAAGGACAAGGCACAGGTTATGCCAGGTTTCTCGTGACACCAGGCCAAAAAGCTTCAGAAAATAACCAGTCTAGGTTCTTCCCAATCTGATTTTAAATCAATCAATAAATAAATAAATAAACCCCTCCTTCCCACTGAAATTTTGCACATCAATCTTGGACCCTTGGTTACAAGGACAAGTTTTTAGAAATACCGAGACTGCATCAGGCAGCTTGACAGATCCCTTTACAGCACTACCAGAGTAGACTCACGCTTGCATCTATAGTCAGAAGCCATTTGGAGCGTTACAATAACTTTATTGAGTCGGCACATTTGTGGACAATGCTACATATATATTCTCCCTGTACATGTCAGTAGATGGCACTCTCTATATTTACTATCTATATATTTTGCACACTTGCCAAAAAAATGCTTCTTCTCATGGAACTGTAGTAGTAGATCACAGGTCCTTAGACACCTTCCCTTAGTGGGCAGCTCAGGGCTTTACCTACTGTTTAGTGCAGATTTCAGTTTCTCCTGGGCACATAAGCTGGTCAAATATGTCGATCAGGGCACACAAACCCATGGAAATGTGAACTCTAAACACAGTCTATGCAGTTAATAGATAATCCACTCTGCCATCCACAATACAAGGCTCAAAACTGGCCCTTTCCACAAAGGATATAAAAACTTTCAGCATTAACAAAACATCTGCATACGATACTAAAAAGAGGTCTATGTTAAAAGAAAGCCCTCTTCATTTACCTGGTCGGTTCACTATCCATATAAGCCGCACTGGCTTCACTTAGATGTTTGTCCTTTGTATTTGTATAGCCAGCACAGTCATGGGAAGGCAGACTGAACGTCTTTTCTGTAAGCTAAATTCTCAAATTCTATTACAGCATCTTTCTTAAGAATGTGAAAACTGCTTGTCACACTCATGGAAATACTGCAGACACACAGGTGTCCATTTTCCTGTAGCAAAAGGTTGTCAACATTTGAGTGCTTTCATCATTTATAACCCTCTAACCTTATAACTTGTGCACACGTTCATGAACTTCCTTAGAACTACAATTATTAGTTGAAGCTTTATTGCAAAAGAACAACAACTAGATTGGAGTGAAAGCTAACAGCTACACATGGCACACTGCAATCCAGAAACAGTTCAGAAGAGAAAGTGTATTTAGTGCTGACTGCTTGCCAGAGCGTTTGGGGAAGGCAGGCTGGCATGAACTCCTCGTACACCACCACCCTGCTGTGCTGAGCACTATTTTTACAATGTGGTCAAGACCGCAAGTTTCATACCTTTGAAAGAGTCTCACATGCAGGCACTTAGTTTCTATCAAAGCCTTTTCATATAGCAAGCTAAGAGTTAGGAACATTGAGCAAGTCTAAACCCTTGTTTATCCTCACAGGCCAGACCAGATCAGAAACAAAGATGAGAAGAAAATAAATGTTTCTTTTTTATTGTGAGCTCTTACAGTAAGCCCCACCCTCATCAGCCCAATGGTATGAGCACATAACAGTAGTCCTATAATACTCCCTTTTGCAAAAATATTTCTAAACTATAATATATTAAATTTTATAAATACAATTACTACTAACATTTAATTGATTCTTGATTATAATCAATTATATTTCTGAAACAATCAAGCATCCCACAATTAAAAATAATTGATTCATTATCAAACCTCTACTAGACAATTACACAAATGCATTATTTATGTAATTAGATACATTTAGAGTTCATTATTCCACTTTTATTCTATTGTTGCAAAGCTACAGAAGTATCATCTTACTTTTTAACCTTCCTTTGCCTTCTGTTGACATAGAGATCACATTTATTTTATTTACTCAATTCCAAATTAGAAATCAAAAACTGAAAGAGACTCAGTCCCTACAAAAACAGTAATTAAAGATCATTTATTTGTCATATGGGTGAAAAGTAAGGGCAATAAAGTATTTTCCAGGGGAAATCTGCTTATTGAGTTGAAAAAAGCACCTGTAAGCAACAGATTTTTGGAGGTTTCAAAAATACAAATTAAAATACCTACATGCTAGGCTCTTGCTTAAACTGGAATTTAAGGGTAAACATGAAGGAGAAGCTAGTGAAAAATTACTGCGATCAGAGCTGCTTCCAAGCCCAAAAGTAACTAATGGCCATGTACTTGTTATTCTGTTGGAGTATCAAAAATGGTTCAGAAGTCTTGACAGTCTTGATAATAGATTAAGGACCTGATTTTTAGATATTCTTAGTCCTCTACATGTTTTACCAAGTTCATGTATTGCTGTGAATGTCCAAACTTGCTAAGAAAATGTAATAATATCCACAAACCAAACACCACCAAAAAAATCTCACCATCTCCTCTAACCATCCCACCCCCCCACACACCTGGCCCACCCTTATCTAGCTATTTAGTTAAGTGTCCTGTGTTGATCTCACTCTATTCTTAACACAACAGAGGAAGATAACACACTCTGAATTGCTTTTAGGAAGCACAATGATGCCCTTGAGTACTAGATTACTAAACTTCATGCTAATGTATATTTACCAGGTAACTCCAGTTGATATTTCAGCTGCTTGCAGATGACCAGGGCTGATCGGGCTGCCTTACACTCTTCTGAAATGAGCAGTCCACCACAGAACTGAGAATCCTACAGTGAACCCATATGGACAGTTTTCTAGCCCTGCTGAAGCTGCACCATATGTAGTCTGAAAGCTACATATTTGACTTTACCTGCAATCAGGACACCCACCTCGGGTTTTGATCAGCTTCTTTTCATCTTTCTCCACACTACTAAAACTATGTGTTTTTTATTATTTAAGAACAACCACGCTTAGGACCAAAGAAGGACAAACAGATGTGTGACAACCAGAAGGGGCACCTCTGACCTGAGAAACAGCAGAGAAGAGGGGCAGGCTGAAAGCTCACTAACTGGGGTATCATGGGCTGCCTGGTAACAGAGTACTTCAATAATCCAGGAGAGAAAAAAAGTGGATATAGAGAAACGCAAAGGCATTTTCCCATCATTGACTTACTACACCTAATGGCCTCAGCAGACTTCAGAAAACAAGTCTGCCAGACCTGTTCCCAAGGGGCTCTGAAGCAACAGCCATGAAGAGCTCCCCTCTGATAGTGGGGTGGTTGCCACACAATGTCAACCCCAAGATTCCTGAAATAGTGACCAAATGAAAAACCGAACCAAAAGCCTGCCAAAAGCCTGCCAGCTTCTATGCTTAAATTGCCACAACCCTCCTTTTCCAACAGCATTACAATTTACTTCCACTTATTTCATACAAATGTTTAATATTTCTATCATTTCTTGTTATACAAGTATTGCCTTTTTAAAAAAAAAAAAAGAGAAAAAGAATAGGTTTATTCATCTGTTGCTGTATTTAGCTCTTCTAAAGAAAGTTATGTAATAAAGCTTCCAGCATTAATGTAGAAAAAGTGACAAAAATCACTTTTTTTGGTAGAGTTCCCAGGCAAAACCCTACTGCACTTTTCCCTGGTCCTGGTCATTGCTCAGAGGAGCTCACTAAATCTCCACCCTCTTTGCTGAAGAAATGAAGACAGAGCAGCAAGATAAGACATTCAACAATTGCTCGTACTCCCATTCTTTAAAAATTAGATACTGGGAATGGCAGGAAGTGCCAGAAAACAAGTGGTCATTGCTCCATCCACAGATACAATTAAAGATGCAGCTCCCTTGTGGTTCCTTGATGCCATCACAAATGCTTCTTTCCAACTCTTGAGATGCTCTGATGATGGTAGATCTTCATTAGCTTATTCATGTAAGCCTGGATGAATGGTCTAGACCTTTGGTGTCCTGTGTTTTTCTCATTTTGTGACACAGGCCAGCCAGACACAGTCAGAAGCAGACACTCAGAACTCACTTCTACTTACATACAAGTAAACTATGATGATAATTTATCTCATTGCTTCTCTAGCAGTCTCGATGCTGAAAGATACGACCCTGCTCAATTTGACAGCCAGGCACGAGAAGCACCATGCCAAAGAGAATCCCACCAGCTGTACTTTGCATAAAAATAAAGACCGTTCCCTCAGATCCTATGAGATGGATAAGCATCCCAGCCATTTGAAAACCATCAAGGACTGGCCAGCTGCACACAGCAGACTCTGTCCATATATTACACCCACGTCAGGCACCGTGACTCCAAAACAGTTGAGGTCAGGAAGGCAGTCAAGAAAATCCTCAGGCAAAGCAGAAGATTTCTTGGAAATTCAGATGACTACATTACAAAGCAATCACCTACCAACAAAAAAACCAAACCAGAAATATTTTAAAATGATCACGCATTCAGCCCTGAGTCTTACAGATTGAATTTAGCAGAAATGGACAGAAGCTACAATGGTTTTATGTTTATATCTGTCCAGCTTTTTTGATTGGTTTCCTCACTTTTCCCAAGTTAAAAGCTTCTCCTTTTTGTGTGCTTATTTCTCTACGCTTATTAAAGACTACAAAGGAAGAAGAGTACCTATCTCACCGCAACCCTTCTTTAAATCAGAGGTTTCTGGTGTTTAGACTGAGTAGGAACTTCCAAGCCCCTTTGCGGCTCAGAGCTACACAGCTCCAAGGAAACTAAAACATGCTGGTCTACCTGAGCGTCCAACGTTATCCCCCATTTTGTCTCAGCAGAACACTTCAAACTCCATCTGCAAAAAGCATGGCTGCCTTCAAAGTCATTACTTCTTAAAAATGAGAGGAAAGTTCTTCCAAGTGTGTTTATTTAATCCAAAACGTTAACATGCTGACAGCTGTTGAGCTACTTCATTTAGCTGTGACAACAGACCATAAAGCGCCATCGCGAAATGGACACTTCTGCGTATGACATCTGCCACTCTTCTATTAACTGCTGCTTCACCACAAACATTTTACTGAATAATTAATTTGGCTAGGTGTATGCAACAGAGTATTTTTTTTAATGCATTAAAACATCTGGGGCTTTGCACTGCAAGGTTCTACCTAATGTAATGAAGCCCACATAGAAGATTTTAAACTGCCATTTTTGGCTATGACAGGAGAAGGATTCACAGAGAGATAACATGCCTCATCTACTCAGGAAAGCATACCTTCTGTAACATAAGTTGAAAAGCCTTACTAAAAATATTAACACTGTAAGCTTTAATAGAAATAAAAATTCTTCAGAAAGCTTCATCTCTACAGGGCTGTTCTTGAATCCACAGAATCTGCAACTCAGTGGGAAACAAGGTTATGTGAAAGCAATTTATAATGTGCTGCAGCAGAAGCAGAATAGGGTAGCCTTAATATCAAGGAAAAAAAAAGATCACAGTAGACACCTGTGCAAAATTTAATCCTGAGATACACAGAGTACTTAGCACTCTCAGAAGAGTCTGTAAGAACGCCCGAGAATCACCAGTTCTCAAAACCAGGTTGAAAGTCAGGAACTCTCCTAATATAAAAAAATCTCAGATCTGGGTTTAGAACTGACTAAAGCTTTAATGACAAAGTCTCCTTGAACCAAATTTGACAAAAATTGCAATATAAATCACAGAATGCACCACGATACTCACAGGTAGTACCTGCAAACCATAGGACTGCATAGCAAGAAACAACCTTTCACCTTTCACTTAACCAGGAGTTAACAAGATTCCAGAATGCGTATTTTTCTCAGCTTTGTAGGAAGTATAATATTTGTCTCCTCAGATTTAGCTGAGTATGTGAAACTACAGTGTTGCCTTTTAAAGACTGAAATGATAGAATCATAGAATGGTTATGGTTGAAAGGGACATTAGAGATCATTGAGTTCCAACCCCCCTGACAATAAAATAGGTTGAAGGAATGCATTGAATTCTAAGTTCTGCTATTGCCAACTGTCTTATCCAATGGACACACCTGAAGTATTGCTTTTGGCTTTTTTTCCAAATGCCTGTCATTGGTCTCCAAGATAACCACCTTGCTTAGAAACAGAAACTAAACAGAGAAAACCTGCAGCTCTGCTCTGTACCTTTATACATTTTACAGAAATATTTAAATCCAAAATGAAATGAAAAACATAATGAAAAGCATTCTTTCCCAAGACAGCAAAACATACTTGGCTGGCAATGCCTTTGGAGGGCATCCCTCAAACTCTGCTACATGATACCCCAAAGGTGCACTTGATTAGACTACTGGAATTGTATCCTTTGGGAGTCTGCAACCAGCTCAGAGGGTAATTTCAAAATGGGAACTAAGCAGAAGCTGATTTACTGTCATAGAAGGGAAAGAAAAAAAGATAAGAAAAAATGAAGACTGGGATTGCTGACTTCTACATCCCACACAACAACTTTTCTGGCTCATTTTGGAGACACTCAACACCCTGCTGGACCTCAGGAATCTCATCTAACTTTGAAGTCAGTCCTGTTCTGGGCAGGAGGTTAGGCTGGATGACCTCTAGAGCTCCCTTCTGGGAAGCATATCACCAAACAGGGAAGTCATTCTAGTTACAATAATACTTAAGCCTTATCAAAGTGCTGCATTAGATCTGAAGTCACACATCCTTTTGAATCATTTAAGAGAAATAAGCACAGCAATACTGGGATCAGTGCACTCTGGCATATATGCAGGTGGGACTAATTGATTACTAACACCTTCCCATTACAATAAGAATCTTTTAATCATTTTTAATAGGCTGAAATAATTGTCTAAGTTTCTCCTAGTATCACTGGAGAGAAACAAGTACTCTTCCAAGGCAATCCATTGACATCCCAAGACAGGTGGGATGATTTGCTCTTTTCAGCTGTCCCTTACTCTCCGATGACTACAGAAGGTAGAAATGACTACTTCAGTCTAGAAGTCTGCCTTTTAAACAGACCGAATTCAGTGACAGAAATCCCATTAGTTACTGGCCAGGGAAGAACCAGTAACTCCTCACTGGATGAAAGGTTGCCCATCCCTCCCATTTACACAGCTCTGAAGGTGACAGAGAAACATAAGCCCCACCTAAGAGCCATATCTAGCCTCTTCATTATTGACAGGTAGAAGGAAGGAACATGGCTTTTGCGGGTTTAATTCCTGAAGTGTTAACAGTGAGTACATTATAACGCCAAGCTATTCATAACTACACTACGCACATCATCCTTGTGTGTCCTGAAAATAATTTTCAGGGTTAAATTCACCAATGATACAAGTCGAGGCAACTCCAAATGCACTCTTAAAATCTCCTTAGACTATTAGTCCTTGTTATTACTTAATTTCAGTTTTCCTCAGCAGAATTACAATAGGGATATGTTCAGTGCATTATGCTCATCAACGATATTACCACTGAAACGTTTTACCTCAACAATTTAATGGAAAACTGAACTATAGTAACTTTAGTTAGGCTTGTTTCTTAATTTACTTTGGTGCTTTTGAAAAGCAACAAAGGCAGTGCACGTGCTTCACAAATGTCTGCATCTACCAAGATAAGCAAAGACTCTCTTATTTTGGTGTAGTTGTATCCTCCCCTTTACTACAGTCTTGCTATACTGGTCACTGCCACTCAGGGACAGATACAGCCCCAATTTAAGGCAGTATGCCAGGCTGTCTTTGTCCTTCCCTTCCCCATGCCTGTTTCAATGAACAAACCTCTGTTTCACTTGCATTGGTGAGAACTCTTTAAGAGGCACCATGGAAGTAATTCTAGCTTTACACTGACACACATTAGAGCAGAATCTGCTCCAATGTTTTCCAAAGTAGAACAACGGAGCTGAAGCTCTGTATTCATATATTTTCAAGGCTCTTGCTAGAGCAGGGGTTTTAAGCAGCTGCACAGCGCTGCAAGTTGGCATAAGTTCTTGTTATACTGCCATGGGCTAAATTCTAAATCATAGTTTAACACCGATGCAAACTACAATTAGTACTGTTCCTACAGTAAAGAAAATAATCCATGAAATCCATCATTTTCATAGCCACATAAAATGTTGAAAATGTCCAGCTTTGCCAACTTCTGTTCACTTCTGGTAATTTCTTTCTTTGGATTTCACAGGAACTGCTATCTTCCATGAAAAAAAAAAAAACAACAAACCAGCCAGAAAACAAAATTTGTGTAAAATTTTAGACTGGGACAAAACCTCTTTAATTCCCAATTCCTCTACACATTTATAGAAATATCAACCAAAATATACAGACTGTCATTCCAGATGACAACTAAGGTTCATCTAATCAAATATTCTGTCTTGGACATGAGCTAGCATCAGACATTCAAAGAAGGACACAACAAACCTATAAATTGTAAATATATGTTTTAGTTGTTTGGTTTCCTTTTTCTTACACAAGAAAAGGAATTTATCCAATGCAAATGTCTCCATTATTTCTACAACGTCACACACTTTTGGCCCCTGCTTCAATATCTCCCTGCAGTGAGTTACACAACTAATATAAATATATTTTTAAACATATCACAGCAGTAGAATATTTTATCTTATTTTGCCAAATTTGCCTCAGATTATCTTGAGTCAAATAAGAAAGACATTAAAAACTTTGAAAATTAAGGTCCTTTCTCCCTAGCATGTCCTTACAGACTAAGTTTTTTCTCTTCAGTCTTGTTCTAGCCCAGCACCCACTATGCCCCCTCTAGGTGTATAAATACTCCAGCCTCCTCCTGGCCCCTTTGTGCTTGTTACCTGCCTGTCTCATGTGTCTCCTCACTTGTTCTGTTTGAAAACCTAGCTGCCACAGTATCTTCCAGAAACATGTCCCTCCTGAGCATGCTCTCGGGAAAGGAGCAATCTCCCTCTCCAGAGACTTCCATACAATTCCAATTTCAGGCAGCCACATGAAGAGAACTATGCAAGCTATTATACACAAAGTATCTACGCACTAAGTCATAAACAAATAAATAAAGCAGATATCAGCCTTTACAACAACAAAGACTACAATAGCCAACTATTCAGAGAAAACATAGGGATGAGGCAGAGAAAGCCCGAGGGTTTAATGACATTTTGCATTAGTCGTCATGAAGGAGATCTACTGGTGTCAAGCAGAATTAATAGCAACAGTCAGAGCTCAGCTGAGAACAAAGATTATTAATTACATTTTTCAAATTTAGTTGGCCTGACAAATGTCAGCTATGATATATAAACAACTAGTTGAACCAACATGAGAACTGATAGCAGCTCTGTGATGTCTCATGGAAGATGGGTGAAAGGGCAAGCATATCGCCCATGCTTAGAACAGGAAAGGAACTGAGAAATCACAGACAACTCAAGCTGAACTTCAGATTCTAGAACATTCCTGGGTAAAGCAAACCATTGCATGCAGCTATATGATAACACACACATAAGCAGCAATCAATATATATTTGTTAAGAACAAACTGACAGAACAATACAATTTCTTCTTATGTGTGGCTAATAGGCTTTTTAGTAGGAGTAATTGTCATACATCTTGACTTCAGTAAGTCATGATGAAATCTGAAAACAGAAATTAGATAACTGTACCAATGGAGGACCAATGTTTCACTGTCAAATAGAAAGATGCATTGAGTGGTGCTTCAAAGAGACTTTCCAGCATCCAGTCTTTTTTAGCATTTCTCTTAACAACCTAGATGATAAAAGAAAATATTCCTGACAGCAAGAGGGATTGCATGGATGTTGGACGACTGGAGAAGGATTCAAATAGGTTTTAACAAGCTGGAGAAACAGTGATTACTCAATCACAAATATAAGATATGGAAAAGTTAGTAACAGTACTGTTAAAAAAAAATTTAAACTAAAAAAATAAAGGAGGGGGGGTTGTCACCTGGGTGCTATTTCTAATATATGAATCACAAGCATAACACTGCACAATGGTTTCGGATATTCAAGGAAGATGTGAACAAACAGGAGACATGCAAAGAAAGAGCAACAAGAACTATCACAACTGCAAAACCTGAGCCACAAAATCAGGAAAAAAAGGAAGAAAATAATCTGTTCTCCATACCAGCAATGGACAGAACAAGCAGTAATGGGATCAAATGCCAACCAGAAAGATCCGGGAAAGATTTTAGGAAAACCACTCAATTGAGAATAATAACGAAGACCTGGAATAGATTATCAAGGGAATCTATCGATTTTCCATCACCAATGATCTACAAGATAGAAATGACAATCTGATTCTACTTGGGGCACAGGATTGCTTCTCCAAGTCTCTTCCAAGGCAGTTTTTCAAAACAATAAACCACCGTCTCCTCTCTTAAGGCCATCTTGTCACACATGTACATTTCCCCTATATAAACGCAATCTATTGTACAATGGACACTGATTCAACATTTTTTTGTTGTAAAAGGCCGGATTTATGGATGTGGTAGTCTCAAATACAGGCAAACACTGTTTGAATCTTTGAAAGCAAAAGTAGGGAAAAAAACACCCCAAAACCAAATATAGAGAAGAGAGACACTTTCCAGTTTTGCTCTTTTAGTAGAATGAAACTTATGCCTTATCCATTTCCCCCTTGATAATAATGTGTTTTCTAGTAAGAGTTTGCTTCTAACTGCTAAATGTGAATCTCCAATATGATTCAGAGTTTCCAGCCTTAAGATGGGAATCATTAACAGACTTCACCCTAGAATTTTCCCTGATGATGACCTGTTGCTATGGAAGTCAACCTCCAGAGAAAAACTGGAAGGAAGAAGTACTATACCATTAATCAGATCATTAATACAGCCCTAATAAGCTGAAGTCCATAACCTCTGGATGCTGATGAATTGGAGTCACATAAACCTGCTCTGCCCAATGTTTTAATCAACTGTAATGTTTGCTGAAGGCCATGGTAGCATAGCTTATAAATATATAGATGCTTTTATAACTTTCCAAGTGATAACACAATCTAAGAACTGAACAGACTCAATAGAAAAACTGTTAACTTCAATCCTTGGAATGTATCAAACCCAAAGCAGTCTGTATATCATGATAAGATCCTCCAGCAAAGCTTCCTTATTTCATTAAAATTGTTGTGAAATCATATCCAAGTATCAGGGAGATACAACACCATTCCTTGTTAAGCCTCAAGACTTCTCTCCCAAAAAATTTGTGGTAGATGTCCAATTAAATTAACTTGGTTGAGGTTTGGCACACGATTCTGTATTGTGGCATCCATACAGAGTTCATCACAAGCAAGCAATACCATGGCAGCTCAAAATAATGTGAGATAAGAATAGAAAGGAAGGGAAAAGTGAGCTACAGAGAAGACATGACAGGTGGAGTCAACCTCCAGACAGATATTCCCAAAATAATTAGACTCAATTATTCACCCATCACCAAAAGTGCCTGCTGAAGAGCATAAAAGTTCTAAGGTAAAAGAATTGCTACTCGACATTTTCCTTACGTATCAGGCTAGAACATGCTCTGTCACAAACACACAGATATTCTCATACCAGTTTTAACTCCCACCACTGGTCTGAGTAGCAAGCTGCCTTCTGAAAACCATATCATTAGGCACCAAGTTTTTTGCTTTATGTTTTGCTGATTATAACTGAATTCTCTCTGGTTATTCTCCATTTTGGTTTAAAACAGAGGACAACTGTTTTTTTGTACAAAGTCATAATTAAAAGATCTCTCATTCAACTTATTTAAATAGAGAAGTAGTTATAACACATCTTTGGTCTCAAAAAACTTTTCATTCATAGTAACTGTCAGCTTCAGTGAATGTTATGTATTATTGACAATCCTGAAAAAAAATCTTTAGATACAGTTTTGCTCCAGCACATAACTACAAAAAATCCCCCCAAAAACCTCATCCAAAAGTGTACGTTTTCGTAATGCAAGTTTTCTTTCTTAATTATCCCTAGCCACAGAAAGTAATCTGGAAATCGGCCTTTGATACAGATATGTTAGGAATAACAAAGAAGATGTGATCATAGAAAGGTTTATAAACAGTTAATAAATGACCAGGAAACTATATTTCCTATTCATTTTCTGGAGTAAAATTGCCATTTAACTGCTACAAAAACATGCACTAGAAAGAGTTCAGCTCTTTCCCATAGCTATATAAATCTGACACAACTGAAAATGTCAAAAAAGCTACCTATTGAGCCAAATAAGTGTAAAACTAAATACACAAACAAAAGCAACAAGTCTAAAACTGGTGCCGTATGACGTCTTTTTGAACAAGAGGTGTACTCTAAAATGTTCAGTAATTCCAAAAATGTAGCTACACAGCTTCTCCATAAGAATTTTTGTTTATTAAACATGCGGGTTTACAGAACTAGAGATTTTTTTTTAAATCCCTGCCTCCTATTTAGATCTATTTTTGGACCTAAGTGCTGTTAATTGAAATTCCTAGCACTGAAATCAATGGAGGTCTCTGAGCTTCCCTCTGAGACCAAGGAATGTATGTCTAAGTTCAGCTGATTTACTGGATTCTGACCATAGGACAGAGGTAACCTCAGTTCCTCACCCATCTTATGTCTGGTAAAAAACAGGGCCAAGAAGGAAAGATGTTATTTGTTGGAAAAATAAGCCAAGTCCATTCACTGAGGAGAGCAAAACTGCAAGTTTCGGGTAACTCGAGCACATTTTCAATGCAATCATATTCGCACTGGGAGAACAGGAAAGAAGCCAGCCTGCAAATCCACTCCTTCTAGTATCCCCAGCTACATGTAGGGTCAGAAGGAGGGAGCAAACTAAAGATGTCAAGCGATGTAGCTCTAACGCCCAAGCACCCAAGGAGAACTTTGCTGGGCTGAATACACTCTCTCCAGGTCTCACAGCAATATTAAACCGATCAGACAGCACAAGCAGTCTAACTATTCAACTTATTTTGTATTCAGCGTACACCCTCCTAATTGTTTCCAATTACTGTGCTTTTTTTCTGGAAACAGATAGTGCTTGTCTGTGCTTGGAACTTATTAACATTGAAAGATAGCAGCTACATTCCACATTTCTGTGCATGTATCTGTGGATGCAAGACCTGATTGCACTGAAAATGTGCTTGATTTGCCTGAAACTTACAGTTTTGTTCCCTTCAATGAACAAACCTGGTTCATTTTTCCAAACAATGAAGAATCACCCTCTCCAATAGCATCATGAAGCTTTTCTCAAAAGAATCTAGTGGATGTTTTGAGTTTGCTAATCAGGTCTTTTATGTCTAACCAGATATTTTTATGTGCTCATGAAAGTGTATTTTCCAGATGTTAGTTATTTATACTTTCTTCGTTCTCCTAAAATAGTCATTCTTAATCTGCATGTTAAAACATACCTGTGGAATAAGCAAAGTAACTTAAAGCAACACAATATTAAAAGAAAATTGGTTCAGTCTTCAAACTGTCTATAATCTCACCATCACATTTAGAGATGTGATTAGGAGATGTGATATTATACCTATGTTTATATTATTTATATCATATTTATATGGTGGTATAACTTCTCTCCCTTTTTTAGTTGGATGTATTTCAATTAACTTTTGAGTATATTGTGCTACTCTGCTCGGTGGAGCAAGTTTGTTTATTCAGTTTAGAAGATCATCTGATTGATGCCTTCAAGTGGGTATTAGAGAGACCTGGTTACAAAAAGTCTCCCTCTCATTTTGTTCATTTTCTTTTCGATAATATCACTCGTATTCCAGTCAAGGTCTGCTTGGGACTTCTGGAGAAGCCCTTATTTCCACATATGGATTTGACACACTTAAGCTTGTCCTTACAAACAACACAACTTTGCTAACCGAAAGAAGCCTGCATAATTCTGACAATAGATAATGGGTTTATTTTTTGCTACAGTTAAATTATCAGAAAATATTATCTCCTTGAAAGAATTGCAATCCAACTGACAAAGAGCACTGCCTCATAGGCAAATTTTAATATATTTGCATAAACAGGAGACCGCCAATAATAAATAACCCTTCAGGAGGAGATGAAACTAGAGTTCTTTAAGAACCCCTATGAGGAAAAGTATCACTTAGATGAAGATAACTAGTAACTTAAATACACACTTGATTTTGTACATAAGTACATTTATCAAAACCTTTCCTCTACTGTAAAAAGAGGAATCTAGTGAATTCTTTTCTGATAGATTTCCAAAAGCATTTCCAACAGCTAATGTGACACAACACGGTTAATTTCTGTACAAAACAAAAAAGGATAATCTGAGACATTTAAAACCGCTGACCATTTTCACAGGAGGAGGACAGTAGTTCTAGTATACTGTTTTAATGTTGTTGTGAATACTGCAGATTTCCATAAGACATCAGCCTAGAATACTCACATATAAGCAACTAAGATTTTGTTTTCCCAAGAAAGGGAATCACATTCAGAGGATTATCGTATAACTAGAGTCAGACAACTGAATTTGATTTACTATTCTGCTCACCGTTAGAACAAACCACTGAGCTGTACTATCTTGTTGCACTTGCTCTGATCAGTATATTTTAAGAAATAAAAAGTTACTTTTTTACTGTTTTCTGATGAGCATTTCCGACACATACCTTCCTATGAAAAGCTGTAGACCTTAGCAAAATGTCCAGCTTGCTAAGAGATCTAGATGTTAATCAAAGAACTGTGAACAGTGAGCAGTGCCTTGCTTTCCCATCTAAAACTGATGCTTCTATATTAAACAACTCATCTGAGCATCAAGATTCATTTATGGTGATTTAAAACAGAACTTAAAAGGTTTTTAAAATTAATTTCAAGACATTTAAAATACTAATAAAAAAAGAATGCCTCACCAATATTCCTGGTTTAACATGCCTCAGATGATCAAGTACAGGGACTAAACTCACCACACAGAAGCCATACAAAATGCCACCTGTAAACCACAAGACCTTTGGCTTCTCTTGCACTGTCAGCCAGGTAGCTTTCACATACATATACGGCAGCAAGGTTGAAAAAAAGATTAGGATGACAGAGTAGTACACATCACCATAGAGCAGCACAGTGGTCAGAGCAGCAATAAACGTGCAACTGCTTTCACTGTAACTTTGAAGGCCAAAAGAGCAGAGGTTGGGGAAAGAAAAGGGGGAAAGTCTCTATTATCTAGCTGAAGACAGTCTCAGCTTGCTAACCAAGGAAATGTTACTTCTTTGTCCTGCTTTGCCCAGTGTGGTACCTCAATATATTACACCTTACCTAAAAAAACTCAAATGCAGCCAAGAATGCCTGTGCAGACTACTAACATCAAGGGAGATCATTCCTAATTCCCACACCTTCTAATATTAATGCAGTGTCCACTCATTTACTACTGAGAATTACACACTGACAAACAAGCAACCAGTGCTCTGAAGCCTGAGTGCTGTCTAACAGGCAGGGACCCCCTTGCCTCTCAGCAATGCACCACGTGCCAACATGCCACATGATCCATTCTTTACTACCAATGTTATTATTTCGCTGTCTCTGTCAAATAGTTGCACTTTAACACTAGCAGGAGCCGCTGCCTCACACAGAGGCAAGACCTACCTGCTCAGCAGGTTTCTGAAAGAACAGCAGCTCCCACTTCATGTCCCTGCCCAGAAGGAGAAGCCACCTCACACAGGAGTGGGCTGGACCACTGCCTTTGTGGGAGAAAGTCACTCCTCAGCTTGACACCACACCTCTTCGGCACTGGTTCCGTCTTTATCAGGTACTAGGTCACACATATTGACTTGCAGGAGCAAAACCAAGATATGGAATATGAAGTTCTTATTCTCATTCCAGTGATTTTCTATTAACAAGCTTTTATTATTTAAAATGCATGGCTTCCTGCTCATTCGACCCCAGTTCACAATGAAAACCTCTACAGTCATCCATGGGCTGCCATACCTTCTGAGAATACTCCAAATTCTTCTCGAAATTTTTTTCTTCCATACTCTTATACCTACCACTTTCACTGCTGGATTGTTCACATCCCAGGCAAGATCTTAAAAAGCTTCCTCACTTAACTATCTTAGTTTAACATTTCATCTTAGTTACATATTAAATACTTCTTCATTTACCTGTGCTGGCAGTTTAAGCGGGGCAGTTTTAATTCCAACATATGGCCAAGTGCTTCTATATTCCAAGAGTGCTCATCATATTTAGGTAATATTCTGTCTCTCCTGTATCAGTAGTTAGTACGTACAACTAAAAGAAAACTACGGCTATTCCTCTTGCATGAGAATTTAGCTGCACATGCCACTGTTACTGTACAATGACTGCTCACATAACTTTCTGTTCCTGAAGTAATGTCAGATGGGGCAAAAAAAAATTAAGAATATAAAAATACAATGGTAACATTACTTTTCTAATCAAAGTAAGAAAGTTTTTACGGACATCAAAAGAAAAAGGGCTTCTACTGGTACATCCTTATTTTGCCACATAGCCTGGATTCCACACCAAGCCAACTGTTAAAAATGCATCTTTTCTTGAAATATAAACCCACTATCTACAGCAAAAGTACTCCCTACTAATTCTCCCAGTCTGCAAAGACAGATTTTTTTTGTGCATTCCAAAGAAACAGGAAAACCAACGACAGGTTAAAAATGCATCTTTTCTTGAAATATAAACCCACTATCTACAGCAAAAGTACTCCCTACTAATTCTTCCAGCCTGCAAAGACAGACTTTTTTGTGCATTCCAAAGAAACAGGACAACCACCGACAGCCTCCAGAATTGGGAACTGTGCAAGGAGAAATCCTAACAGAAATCATAGAATCACAGAATGGTTTGGGTTGGAAGGGACTTCAGAGATCATCTAGTTCCAACCCCCCTGCCATGGGCAGGGACACCCTCCACTA
>NW_010133028.1:14554-91568 GCF_000699245.1 Pterocles gutturalis | reverse complement strand
CTGGGCAACCTGTTCCAGTGTCTCACCACCCTCACAGTAAAGAATTTCTTCCTTATATCTAATCTAAATCTGCCCACTTCCACTTTAAATCCATTACCCTCATCCTGTTGCTGCATGCCCTTGTAAAAAGTCCCTACCCAGCTTTCCTGTAGCCCCCTAATTCAACCCCTTGACATGAGGAATGCATATAAGACACTGTCAGCTCTTAAGTGAAGGCTATATTTTTTTAATGGAGGTGCAATATGCAGAAAAATATAAGCCAGATTGTTTTTACATACTGGTATGACAAAAATTGACCTGTGTTGTTTTAACAAATCTAATTTTGAGGTTTGATTTCAACAATTTCACTCACTTTTGAAAGTTCTAAATTTTAGGTTTTACAGAACACCTAAAAAAAAATCAAAACTCTTGCTCTAATTTATTGACTTTTTTAGTTCAGCATAGTATTACAAAAATTGACCTGTGTTGTTTTAACAAATCAATCAACTCAAATCAAAACAATTTTGAGGTTTGATTTCAACACTTTCACTCACTTTTGAAAGTTCTAAATCTTAAGTTTTACTGAAAACCTGAAAAAAAACCAAAACTCTTGCTTTAATTTATTGACATTTTTTAGTTCAGCATAGTATTATGCAAAAATATCAGAACGATGATATGGATCAGAATTTTTCCACACGCTCTTTTTGCAAAGTAGATGCAAGACTGAAACAATCTTACAAAGAATAAAATTTAAGCAGCCCTTTTTAAACTGAAAACTTACGTTTATAAGCAAATTCACAACTGGTGAGCAAACATCCTTTAAGACCAAGAGCTATTGGCTTGGTATATCCTAGTTTGACTACAAAGAATAAAATTTAAGCAGCCCTTTTTTAACTGAAAACTTCCGTTTATAAGCTAATTCACAACTGGTGACCAAACGTCTCCTTTAAGACCAACAGCTGTTGGCTTGGTATATCCCAGTTTGACCCAGATGATTTGGGCTTCAGCTTGTTTGCTAGGTATTGGAACAGAAGTCTACTCGTGTCATTAGAAGTTCAGGTATGTCTCTTTCTCAACAGATATAACTCACAAAACAAGCTGACAAGTCCCACCTTAGATGTATTCCTGTCCCTAGTTGGTGTCCTTTTGAACCCATCAGGGAAATGGTATTCCCTGCTGTAGGCTTGGCTCTGCCTCCCACAGCAACATCTCAGAGCAGGAGCAGAACAGGCTCCAATGGGACCAAACTGGTCCTGCAAATGCAGGGCAGCGAGTACACGGACCAGGGTAAACCAGGAATCTGTAGAGCTCAGAAGTGAATTGAGTTCGGCCTCCCAAGCCTGGGCTGCTGGTTACTGATGGCTCCTGCTGTGAGGAGAGAAGGACAGCGGAACAAAGAGCTAACTGAAGCCCTAACGAGTCAGGATTGTTGCTCTGCTCCCCGCTGGAAGAATGAGGGGCGAGGGCCAATAACTCTACTTGGGGTTACACCGGCCTCCCTCCTCTCAGTGATAACGGCCTTGCCTCAACTCAGCTTCAGCTTCCAAGAGGAGATGCAGCACGCCTGGGTTCCTGGATGACACACAGCTGTCAGCCCCCGTCTGCTGTTTCATTGCTCTCAGCAAACATTGGCCCTGGACACAGCCTCAACACCGCCTGTGCCCAGAGCCAAGCCCTGGGTCAGGGCTCAGGGAAGTGACAGAGGTCAGACTGCAGCAGCCACATGCTGCAAGAGCAAACATTATTACATTACACTCAAAATTATTACATCCCAGAACAGTCAGCTACAGCCTCCACAAACTTTTAAAGCTGGAATTGGAAGAGAGAGTCTAGTGTGAGCTAGTGCGAATCCCTCATCCCAGCTAGGGTACAACTATATCATTCTGCTTGGCAATGTGGCATAGAGGGGGCAATAAAATATCCATTTCACGGGGAGGCCGGTATGACATGGCTACTATGGATGGTTAGGCTACTTAATTTATGATTCAGAACTCATCTGAATTCATTAAGCATTTCCTACTATATTCAGCCTTGCTATAGATAGCTGCTTATAAAGGTTATGAGAAATAAACACTTTAGGCATGGACAATTTATTTCTTCCTTCAACCTATCTTTTGTGAAATTGCACACTATAGAGCAATAAGTACAATACCTAATTTATAGAAAGCACGAACACCAAAGACTTCAAACTGTTGCAGAATAGTAGAGAGCTGCAAGTATGTTAGAGGAAGAATGAAAACAAACAAACAAACAAAAATAAAATGCTTAAGGCACTGAAGGTGCCCCAGACAGTGAAGATTAATGTTTTAAATTGTTTATATATTTTTCAATAATGCTTTCAAGAAAGCCACTTACTGCTTTCTGTGCTTTTTGCATTTGAAAAATAATTAACCACAGGGTGGGATTTTTAAAGAAGACAAAAAGGCAAACATTTCCTGAATTCTTACAAAGCGAGGAGGTAAATATGTGAAGACTTGACTGGAACAAAATAGAATCCCTCAACTCTGAGTGCACTCCTTGCTGTCCTTTAAAAACAGGCTAACCCAGTGTGCGGCTCATTAGTATTCTAATTGTCAAGTAGTGCTCAGTGGTTGTCTCAGGCTGTCTGATTAAAAATTAAACAAAATTAATTTTTTTTCCATTGCCAGATGCACTGAAGTCTTTTTTTTTTTTTTAATTAAACTCCCTTCTCAACACTTAAGATCACATGCCATCATAGCGGCACAGTAACTGACCATACTTTGCAAGAGCAGATCATGAAAGACTATTTAATTCTGAATTACAGTGCAGAGGTTTTAGTCTTAAAATGCATGGCTGTTCTTCTGTTAATTTCAGCTGATCTTAGTGTTCTCCAAAGGTGAAAGAAAAACTGATGGGACTGTGGCCACAGAGCATGGCAAACAGCTCCATGACCCACAACCAGCTATGGAGCACATGAGACAGCTTGTTTCCATCTCAAAATAGACATTGTGCTTTGGTAAGAATGTTCTTGATCTTGGCTGATGAACTGACTCAGATATTTAAAAGTAACATCTGGGCACTAAAAATCTAACAACTCTCCTCCAGTTATACATTTATCTAAAATAAAACTGTACTAACAGCTGTTTCCCTGAATCATGATGCCATTAATAAGTATCAACAGAATGTAATGTTTCTATAACGCTAAAAGGATGACCTAAAAACTGAGTTTCTGGACAGAATCTCAAGACCCTGGGGTGCATTTCTGGACACATCCACAGACATTTTCTGTTCAGTTCAGCTGAGTACCTTGTGCCTTAGTTTCCTCTTATTACAATAGGGATCCTTCTTTCTCTCTGTTATAGTTGGACATTATGCAAACAAAATTCATCGTGTTACGTGTACAGACACTGTAGCTATGGAGGACAAAACAGATTCTATATTCAGAATACTGAGATTAACAGGACCCAGAGCACTCCCAAGATACAAGAAAAATATACAGGTATCATTTTAAGCTATGGGCAACTAGTATAACATGCCAATCAGTTTGATCAAGGACAAGAGAGGAGTCGTGGTAGACTTGGAGTTTATTGAAGATTAGACCCTGCCCTCTTGTTTTATCTGTGTTAAGTATGCTGTTAGTGACATTAACTATGGCATTTGTAAAACCATCTTGAAAGACAGCAGCAAAACTAAAAGTAGTGAACATGCTAAGGCTGCACTAACAAATCTATCAAAAACTTCAGAAAAAATACTGAATGAACCTATGCTAGTCGCTAACAAGACCGAACTGCTTTTTCCTTTGTAACCAGGCTCTCTAATGCTGGGAACAACGTACAAAGGCAAATACAACTAATTGATCCAGTTAATTATTTTTACATTTGGAATTGTCATGCTTAAAAATAACTGGTGGCAACAAACCAGAGCTGAAGAATTTAATACAAATCAACTTATGCTCTTCTCCTGAAATGTTTGAGAGTTGTCAAGTACTGCTATGATATTCAACTTGCTTGCAATATTTCCATGTGGCTTCATCACTCAGTTGCAGGTACACAGCCAGACATATTAGAGTTGGGTTCACTATCATTTTTTGGGTAAGAGTCAACTGAATTCTTCTTGCCCCATGGAAATGCTCGTCTCATTTGCAAGACTATGGATAAAAAAATTAAAGACAAAGACTAGTAAATTAAATGAAACCCCAAAATTATTCCTTTGCAACTGGGGCAATATTCTTTTGAGAAGTAAACATGTTATCTGCAGTGGTGGACCGGAGCAGATGGAGAGAAAAGCAAGAGAAAGAATTAAAAGAAACAGGGCAACTTGTTCAAAGTCACTGAATCTATATACGCTCATATCAGATGGGGCCATGAGTCTGGGTTAGCATATATTTTCTTAAAATCAATTTATTATCCTTTTAAAGTTGATCTGAAAACTGTCAGACCTTTCATATTTTATACTTGATTGTCAGAAACCTTCCTGTTTCAACACAGAATATGTTCAATGCCCAAAAGCTTCAACTATAGCCCACACAATCTAGAAAAAAAACCAGGACCAATAATATAATATAACACTGCAATAAAAGTTTTTACCACTTTAGACTAAAAAAGAAATACACTAATAATGCTGTTGCTGCTTAGTAAAAAAAGCTTCTTCCCTCTTCCTCCACACTCACCCCAAGTGTGAACAACCTTGGTTGAGTGGATTTTGAATTCAGAGTAATGGAATCTTATAGCTCTGCATCCAAAGGAGAATTTCTGTCCCCCATGCTGTAGAAGTTTTTGCTTTATATAAAAAAAAAAAAATTAAAAAGTAATTTAAAAAACCCCTGAGTTCAGGTATTTATTTTGTAAACTAAAGTCAAAGAAATTGAGTACAGAGAAAGACTGCCTTTTGGTGCAGAGGATATTTAAGAATAATTTTCTAAATTTTGATGAGAAACAACGTTAAGATTTTTCTTACAAAACATGCAGAAGTACAGCAAAAAATTAAGTACTCTTTGTTGCTATTAATATTTGGTTAGGTATTATTTTCTATTTAAACACACAATGTTCGTGATGATTCTCCAAAGACTTAAACACAGATCTACCTAGTTTCATGGATGTATCAACACTATAGGTGCAAACCTCAGCTTGTACACCCTGGTCGAAAAGACATAACTATTTTAAAAATACTGAAGCTAACTTAAAAACTACTGCAGCCACTGCAAAGGTTTTGTCATCAGTGAGATTTGTACCAGGTTTACCTTCCCCTGGTTGTACTTATACGGTGACAGTTTTCATACATGCCCCAGACAGGGTTATATAGTTTCATGATCCAAATACACACATGCACACACATTAAATAAGTCTCTCAAAAATCATTATTTAAAACACGGAGAAGAGGTCTAAGCAGGGAGACATTTATTTATGGAGGTCAGACTGCATTCCTAGGGAAGACAGGGAATCGTTGCGCATCATATCAAAGACATCTAACCCATATCCTATTTCCATGACAGACCAGTAGAAATGCTTCAAAAGAACATGGCCAGTTCAGCAGTATCGCCTGTCCAGTTCCCAGCAACCCAGAGTAAAGACTTTGGAAGCAAAAGTCGGGTGGAAACTAGTTCCTATGATAACCACCCTTCAAACTATCCTCCATGAACACACCAAAGCCTTTTTCAATTCCTTTCTTCCTTTGGTTTTCACTCAACCAGTGGCGAGTTCCACCATGAAAATTATTTGCTATGAGAAAAAGTATTTTTTGTTTTACACTTGCTACCTTGTATTTTCACTGGATACATTGTGTAAAACAGAGAAAGACTATTCACTGTTCATTTTACTCCTCAGAATTTATTTCTCTTAAAATAATCCAATTTTATGAGCTGCATCTCAGTTTCAGAGGTAGTTAATATACATCGGGGGATACTGGTAAAGTTGAAAAATTTTTCTGTACGTGTGTAGAGAGGATTAAAGTTTGTCTTAGCTGTTCTTATATTTATTCTACCTTCTCCCAAACTTTTCAGAACAATTTCTCCTCAAAAATTGCAATAATTTAGAAACAACAGTTTACAACCACTACCAATCTGCAACCTAAATTAGCTTTAGCAATTAAAAAAAGCTAGTTTAAAGGCTCTGCCTACTGTTGAAGTGTGGATGTCTCAGGTGAGCAGTGACAGGAATACAAACCATGAAGAGTTTAGCAGAACAGCTGTGGACTTCAGAGGCAATTCAGTGACCAGGGAAGTACGTGGACCAGGTGCTGCCAAGGCCTGATGTGTAAGGGTTACACATTTTTAAAGACTGCCATCTGAGATGCTTTAGTAGAGTTTAAATAAGTGATATATCAGACTCAAAGTTGATATAGTATGGAAGGGTAATTGAAAGGGATTCTATTATGGAACTATTAACAGCAATTCACACAGGCTATTTAGTGGCAGTTAATACTTGTACTCTTACAAAATGCTTTAAGCATGAATAGCTGCACTAAGGTAAATGTCAGTGTTTGGAGTTAAATTTAGCTCTATGAGCTTTCATATCTAAATGTAAAGTATCTGCTATGAGCAAAATATTGCAGGTTTTAAACTAAAAGCATTCTTTTCTGCAATGACATAGTCTTAACACCTTAAAAAAAAAAATCAGCAGCTTTAAACTTCCCCGATGTGACCTACTATGCTTAAACATTGTACAAGCAACGGCTGAGTAATCCAAAAAAGCAGAATCCAACCACGCCAAAACCTAAACTTCATCCAGCTGTGACTTCATTCCCCAGGCTGTGATTTGCAAATTCTTTTTCAGGAGGTGAACTAAAGTGAACAGTGCTGGATTTGCAGTAAAGGGCACCTCTCCAGCATTACCATTTTTCACCAGAAACACCTACAGCTTCCCATTCCACCTATAGAGGAAACTGCCTACACTGCGGAGGAAGAACCAAGAAATATTGGCTGCCCTGATATTAAATCATTATGGTTATGACAGGCATTCCTACACATGATGCATGTGCAGCTGCAAATAAGGTCACCCTCTTGTTCTCCTTGGCAGTTAACACTATGTGCTGAACATCTCAGCTTCCATTTTAAATTTACACTAGTTTCACTCCCTTAAAAATTAGATGAAAAATTAGCAAAGTAATTAGATTTCTATGTCTAATTAGCAAAGACTTAATTCACTACTGATATATTTCACCTTTCTGTGAGCTACTTTAGCAATTACTTCCACATATTCAGGGCTTTCCATGCCACTGAGCTCCAAACTGATTTACAAACTTTGGATATTATTATTTACTGTGTCAGTAAATAATAGAAGACCCATATTCAGAGGTATGTTAGATCCAGGCTTCCCTTAAAACTTCCACATTTTCAGATAAAAATCAGAGCTGCTGGGCTCACCACAGTCACGGTGTATGCACAAACCAGGTCAGCACCGTGTGTGCAGGCAGTCCTATATTTCTAACAGCACATGGGCTTCATCAACTGCCTGGCACAGACAATGTCCAAGTGCTTCCTAACCATTATAATTACTGTGAAAGCACAGAACACCTGGCACTGCGTACACACACATTTCTGTCATCAGTTAATCAGTATGGCACAGATAAAAGTCAATGGCAATGAGCTTACTTACAACAGACAGGGACCTGGTCTTGAAGAGCCTACCTCTGCCAATTACATGAATTCATTTTAGCAAAGCAGCACCGTACTTTCTAAAAGAATCTTGTTTGTACTAGCTTAGCATTAGCTTGGCTACATTTGGAAAACTGGGATTCAATTCACTTGCTTATTGCAGTAGCATAGCCTAGCAAAGGCAGGAATCACTAAGAACTACTGCTGAAGACAGCTTAGTGAGAATGTGCTGATAATATTATTTAAATAACCTCACTACAAAACAGCATCTCTCATCATGGATGCTGGCCAAGTGCTTCCAATATTTTGTGAGTTAGTGCAGCCAGAGGCAAAAACAAACCCAACAGTCACCAGGAGGATTTGTGGGGCTTCCCCTGGTAGCTTCCCATCCAAGCATGATGCATGCTTTGTGAGATCTGATACTACATGTGGCAGGGCTGCTGCTAAGAGGGGCATCGTGGGATTATTTTAATGTTCACTGAAATAGAAGCAATTTATTACTCACTGCAGTAGCATCACTTTCATTCAAATTATAAGAGGTTGCAAGCAGCCTTTTAAATCTGCTTTGCCTTTCCCTCTGGTACCAGCTTACCTTCAAGCTTCTTGGAAAGATGATGCTCTGTGAAGCAGGCTTTGGAGGTTATACTAAGAACAGAGCATTTAGTAAGTACCCTGTTGACCTCCCAGAGCATGCAGGGTTAGAAACATATATCTGCACGCATAAATTGGGTTTCCCCAATGGCCAAAGAATGGGATGCATCTGCGGAACAAGTTCTGCACTTACTTGAATATTATCATAAAACATTTACATGATTTAATTAGATTATGTAAATGCTTTACTCCAATTTGAAGCTCTGAAAATCATAATGTCATGCTCTAAATTATGCAAGTATTGAAAATGCTTTTCACAGCAGCAGAAGCAAAAACACAAGTGAGACAGTCCAGCCACATGCCCTTCTGCTGTTCTTTACTCACAAAAGACCACACAGAATGCATTACTGTAATCCTGACTTTTTCTATTAACATTTTTTGCACAGGGTATAGTTATTTTGTGCCCTGGGTAGTTATTTTATGCTAAGCCCCAAATCCAAATTTGATTTGGAAAACGTTCTGTGGTTTATATCCACAACCCGACTAAGCAGCAGATTTTTCACAACGTCCTCCCCACCCTTCTCTGACACAGCACACACTTCACCGCAAGGAGACCTCAGCACGGAGATTCAGTGAGAGTTACTCATTTAAGTATCTTCCTAACTGCTGAGCAGTGAAAAAGGGAAGTGAAACCTTAGTAAATGTTCTTCTCTACTCATTTAAGTATCTTCCTAACTGCTGAACAGTGAAAAAGGGAAGTAAGTGAAACCTTAGTAAATGTTTTTCTCTTAAGTTAACTTACTTCAAGTGTACTCCTGGATAGAATAGTGCTGCCACAATACAGAGCACATATCACTAAGAGATCCTGCACCCCACAGGACATTCTTTAAACTACACCAACAGGCATTTATACAACCTACAGAACTAAATTACAGCAAATTTACTTCAAGTGTACTCCTGGATAGAATAGCACCGCCACAATACAGAGCACATATCATTAAGAGATCCTGCACCCGACAGGACATTCTTTAAACTACACAAACAGGCATTTATACAATCTACAGAAATAAGTTACAGCAAACAGGGATGGTACCAAATTATCTGGAGACAAAGGAACCACCATTAGAAACAAAAGAACTATCACTAATTCCAGGAATTAGCATGTACTCACAGAAAAGTTGCCGAACTGGGGTAGCTGAATTTTAGCGGGACTTTGTTATTCAAAATACCTCTTTATTTCCAACCAAAAGAACTATCACTAATTCCAGGAATTAACATGTACTCACAGAAAAGTTACCGAACTGGGGTAGCTGAATCTTAGCAGGACTTTGTTATTCAGAATACCTCTTTGTTTCCAATACAAACTGTGGGCACCAGCTTCTTCTTCAATACAGCTGCTTAATGTGTCTGAAACACCCAAGTCTGATGCACCTCACACACAAATCGCCATTTGCAATTGCTCTAAAGCACGTACCTCTTTACGTTAGGGTCACAAATCTTTCTACGCAGTCAGAATACCTCACCTCCAAATCCCACTAGTTCCCCCATATTCTGATCCCTCCCTCCTCAAACTGAAGATCATGAACAGAATAAAAAAAAAAATTAAGTTTATGAAAAATCCTAAAATCTTTGTGTTCCAAGGCAAGGGAACTTTGAAAATAACAGCTCAGGGACAGAGATATTTCCTCCTGTGCAAGTGTAGGGCTGTTCTTTACCACGTGGTGAAAGGACGTATCCCACAGCATTTCAGCCATGGATAACCAGAGAACAGGTTATGTGTAGGCCAGGTTATCTCATATGATCGTCAGTATATCCATGCTGATACAAACCATCTGGGTAACACATACCTGTAGCGGCAGCCCACATTCCTTTCTCACCACAGAATAAGCCTGCCCATTTTTATCTTACACAGATTAGGACTCTTGGGAAAGCTGCTCTCTCAGCAACCCTTTGTCATCTGTGGCATGCTGCCCAGCTATGGTTATGACTTCTGAGAAAGCTGTTGAGTTGTGGGAAAAGGCTGTATGTAAGTCTATGGGGAAAAGCCACACGCAATACACATAAAATTGCAGACAGAGGTGGGACACATTAGAAGCTCAAGGATTCAACAGGGAAAAGACACCAAAATGTAAAGATATAAAATCCTAATGGGATAAATTGAACTGGAAAATGGCAACTCTACAACTCTGTTCCAAACAGCACAAAGGACAACCCTTCCCTAGTCTACTGACACCCTCCTGGCCCACAAAATTCACTTCCGGTGTCTTACAGAGACAGGGAACACCCTAGTGCTAGGCCCAGTGGTCTGTTAAATTTTTGCCTGTATCCTGCTCACAGAGTCTCTTTGCACACTTCAAAAGATACCTGAGCTGACTAACACAGACAGAAGCCGCTGCCTTTTCCCACATACCTGCCTCTCCTTCCAGCTCTCAGATTATTTTAAGTATCTTGTTCATGACAACAGGAAGATATTTGTCCCCAACACACTTGCTCCCTAGCTCTGCTCGGTAGGCTTTCCCATTCTCCACCGACCTTAGCAAGTCACCACAACACTGTAACCTGCACCCCTGCCTGTTCTACAGCACCCTTCACATTCAGGACCCTTTCTAGGCCAATCCACCCGAAGTGTCATTCTTTTTCTGCTATGTTGGAAAGTTACAGTAGACAAACGATAAACTCATAGGGACAAATTTATTTTTTAAAGTTTCACATTACACTCTTCAGGAATGCACGGGCACTCTCTTCGCTGTAAGGACAGAACTGATGCTGATCACCACTCCAGAAAAATTCACAAAAGCCACAAGTGAAATAGGCATAAAACCTGTTTGTAGCAAATTATTTTCAGATTACAATTGTAAAGAACAACACCTTCCCAACTGAAGAGTAAAGTGGTTTTCAAACACTGAATAGTAAAACTCTCATTATCCTTCCCAGCAGACATTATCCCACAATGCATAAACCAGAACTGACTCAGCCTCTGTCATGGGCAATACCAGAAGAGCTTAAGGTACTTACTCTCCAGTTCTGATGGGTCTTAAGTCAGCTCATAAGGCTGTCATACAGGCCTGGCAGCAAAATTAAGTTGCCTTTATTCCAGGTTCCACAATGTCTTTCCTATGATAGGAATCCTTGAGATGAAGCTCCCAATCCAAAATTGCACCCTCCTGTGGTTATTGGAAAAAATAAATTGAGCACAGCTGACTGAAATTATTCTGATTCAATTATTTCATGAACACTTCAACTAACCGCATTTATCAGCCTCCTAAACTCATAAATCACAGCATTCTCTGTTGGGAAATTTGAAATTGATGTGGCCCTGCCTGAATCAGAGAAGGCAGTAGGCATCTGACAGCCTTGAGGAGCAGCCTTGTGTGAGCTGATTGGAATTTCTAGCAGTATTAATCTTAATAACCTCAGGTAGCTTCCTCCCCGCAGCCCATGTCTTTCTGCACAAGCAGTAAGGGAGGGAACACTGCAATAATTACTCCCTCATTCTCTCCAGCTGACTCTATTTTCTGATGAATATGAACATGTCAGTCACGCTCAGCCTTCATCCATAGCTCTTGTCAGCCCTCAACAATGACCAGTCCAAAACCTGTAGAATTCAAATTGTGATTTGAGCCTTGAAGTACAGGACACAGGAACAGAAACCAGAATACCTCCCGATACAGCAGCACGAAAACTTAAAAGCAGATTTTCCCTCTGTCTTACAAGAAGTTCCTGTGAACTGCCACAAAAAATTGTACAGCATTTATCTAAGTCACTCAAACAATAGACTGAAGATATTCAAACAGCATTAACACTGAAAATAGATGATTAAAACACAGATCAGAAATATGCTTCTATCCAGGAAACTGAATCCAAGTAACTGTCACATCTGACAGGATGGTCAGAACAGTTGTTGGAAGCTCTCTTGTATTTGTTTTGCGAAGGATTAAACAGCTCCCATTGTGATGAAGCTTTCATTTGTGCTTTTCCTAACAGACTTTCCAATAATAATATATCTACCAGATTTTACGCAGATTGACTTATAGCAAAACAGCAACAGCATCAAAGTATCTATGGCTCCATCTACCTACCAGCTGCTATCAGCAGACACGTGCACCCGAGCCTAGCTCTTTTTAGTTGCAAATAAATGTGTTAGCAGCCACTCTAAGGATAAGGAAACATTCTTAATTTTAAGAAGATGCTTTTCTATTTGTGTTGGTATATCAATATCGTAAGATAATGTTTTTTTAGTAGCAGTTTTAGATAGTAAGCTTAAAATACTGATACATGTATACTGAGACACAGCTGAGCATACTCGCGTGTTTTACCCCAACAGCTGCAGACTGGAAAACACATCATTCTTTTTCACAATCTCTGCAAAGTCAAGGTCCAGGTATTCTCTCCCCCCTCCCCCCCCCGCCCCAATTTACAGGCACAGAGTTAAAGGATTGTTCATTATTTACTTCAGCAGAAACTTTTTCCCACTATAAGAAACTAAGAGAATGTTTGTTTTTTCACATGTGTTTGAAGAGAAGTTAGATTTACCACTATATACTACATTCTACCTGTTCTCTTTGGAAAACAGAGAGGTGTAGGGGAAATCATTCTGGCTATTCTGTGTTACTGTTACACAGTCACACAACTGATAATTTGTTGAATGGATGCAATCACATAATTTCTGATATTTGTTAGTATTTTGACTGGTGTTTATGAAAAAAAAAATTAAGTAGAAAAAAAGCTCCAAATAAAACATTCATAATTTGGCTAACATTTCCTCACTCTGAAACACGTTTTCTTATCCAACTCCATGCACTGCTGCTCCACATAGCTCCAAACATCAATACCATTTCTGCTATTTTCCAGTCTTTCTTGTCTTGTCAGTCCTCTGTACATTTTTAGAAACTGGCAGTGGTTCAGAGAATTTTTCTGCCAAGTCTATTACCACCCCAGGGTTCAGCTCATCTAGACTTGCTCATTAGTATGTGGTATCTTTGGGTTTTCCAAAGCCTCCCATACTCCTCTAAATTCATTCTGTTTAAAAGCTTTTCCATAGTTCCTCCAGTCAAAATCCTGAGCTCGGGGCAGCATCAGAATAAATGGACAGTTTGCTGAGAAGGTACGTTAGAGGTCCTCCCTGCTCAGCCCAGCTGCTTGGCAGCTGCTGCTTTAGCTCCAGGGCAACACCAACCCACATCCTTGCCATGCATCTCCACATGGGAAACTTGGCTCCTGGATTCAGTAAGACTCATTCATCTCTTTCTCCCCAAAGCTATCTTCTGTGCTGGAGCACTAAAACCTCTTTATGAAGTTGGAGCTGCTATAGCATCAAAACAGGGGGGATTTTCTCAAGAACAGCTCAAAATTATTTTGTTATAAGGTAAGTCAGTGAGAAAGGGAGGATGTGCCTCAGATACTTTATTAATCACCTCTAATATCTTGAGCTGTTCTCATTAGGACACTCCCCTGAAGTCATAATCAGTTTCTGTCATAAATAGGTGCTTTTGCAGATCTAACTAGTGGGACTCAAGAAACAGCTCACTTCAAATTTTCTTCCTGCCTCTCAGGGTACTGCTCCCTCGGGTTCCTTACCCAATCTGAAAACTTTGCACTGAAGCAGACTACAGCTGCTCACACGTGCAGTTGCAATCTGATCTCTGAAAAGAATAATGACCAACTAAAAATCCTAACCCCTTAAAACCTACAAGTTTGAACTAATAATTTATGAATCAACTAAGCACTTGGCAGCAACTAGACTGCACGAATCACCTCCAATATCAGAACTAAATGCTGCAATACAAGATGACAATTCTCTAGCACTTAAATCAGTTAACGCAAGGAGATTAACATGAAGAATTTTAAGGACCTTTAATATCATAGCCAAAACAAGCAAACAATTTTTTTATTTTTGTTCCTTACCCCTATATGTTTTTCTTTACCTAATTTACTACCAATTTCTTACATATTTCCTATTTGTTTTCCCAACTGATCTTTCCCTGATCTTGTCTTTTTCAATTCACTTTTCACTCTGTATTTGTCAGTCTTCCTTTTACTTCTTCTTCTCCTGTGTATTTTTCTCCAAATCGCTGTGTGTCATTTTCTTCTCACTTCGTTAGCTCCTCACTGACAAATGTGGTAGGTGGAATGAGCAGAAGCAAAGTGCAAATTGCTCTGGAGTCTATCCATGGCCTCACACCCAGCAGATCCCTTTATAGGAAGGCCAGGCTTCTCTAAAAACTGATTTACACTTTTCTCTCAGTCACTTCACTTGCTATTCCAGAAATCATAGGCTTTCTGCAGCCTCAGAATGGCATTCATACCACAGGCTCCACAACAAAGTTTTAAGCACTTCCTTCATATCCCCTTAGAAAAAACAAAACAAAACAAAACCAAAAAAACTCCCAAAACCCTACCACCAACCTCGACATCTTCTGTGAAGCCAAACAGCAGCTCTATAGCATTATGAACTTGTACCCAAATACTGATCTTAACAGTTATCATTACCTACTTTTCACTGCTTCAGTTATGTCAAAGGTATATCTACCTCACGGTGTGTTACCATGTCTGAATACAGTCAGACGATACATATTAAACAAGCTGCAGAATTTCAGTTTCAAATACTCCAAGAGGTTCCTGGCTGTAATATTTGGGAACTACAAATGAAGAGGCAAACACAGAGCTAATGCCTTCTGTTGTCAGTTGGAAAACACAACAGTCAGGCAGTTTAATTCTTTAAAAAGTACTGTTTTCAACTAATTCTAGTGTTGAGCATAATCTAGATCACATGGTTTCTTATTTCCACTCACCTTTTGTGAAATGAAAAGGTATGAGGTAAAGAGAACTGGGATAGAGCAAACATCAAGTCTACTCATGCCATCCACTACACGCTCTTCATTAATTCTAATGCTGACAAGCAGTTAATTAACTTCATGGGTTTCAGTATAAGTCAGGCTAATTTTAGCACTGACACCACAGGCAAAGTCCAGGTGGTCAGTACCAAGGAGTTTTGGTGTTTGGTAGTGTTTTTCTATTGAAAACCATTGAACTACTTCAAAGTGAAACAGATTGTTATTTCAAGCTTCTCATTAAATGGCCAAGACTTGTATTGGCTTCAGTCAACTTCATTTAGATCACGCTCAACCTTTTAAAAAATATTATAAATTCCTTTTTCCTTCAATAATTCCCATCCTGTGGAATAAAAACACCCACCGTATCTCAAGCATTTTTGTAATTCCATACCAGACACATATATTAGATTGATGACAAATAATAGATTTTCAGCACCAAATCTGTAATAAACCAAGTTTTTAGGATGGCAACATTGACAATCTGACATTTTTTAGGGAATACCATAATTCACTTTTTCCAAACAAAAACCTATTAAAGCTTCTTACCTGGACACAGTCTGCAAAGAAAGAAAAATAATTTAAGAGGTGTTTATTTGAAAACACAACTCCATGCTTGCCAACGCTGATACATGACTGTATAAAGAGCACACTCTATAGACACTGAAACAACCCAGTGCTGTAAGATCAGTTAGACCATTATCTGAATTTCTGAAGCCGTGATGGGCTGCTTGCTGTACAGAAATCAGCTTGCCACACAGTCTTACTGCCAAGAAGTGTTTTGCAACAAGGTAGTTTCCAGAAATAATACTGAGATTCCAGAAGAAATTCATCTGAGACATGAGTATTTTCTGAAATCCCCTAAACCACAACTTACAACCACAGTAAACAGTTGAGAAAGAAAAATACACAGGAGCAACGTGCTGTCTCAGCACTAGAGACAAAGCTTTAGAGAATAAGTTATTATTTTTAATTTCTATTTTCTGCCTTTACTAGCAAATAGCACATGTCCAGGGACGTAAGCAAAGACCAGACAAGCAGGCAGGGATTCTCTGCCAGTACTCTTTGTAACGTCCAGCAATTCATGGTTCAAAAGGATTTTCTAAGCCAGAGATGCTGCCGTTATATTTAGTAGCCTTTAATGGATTTACCTTTCAAGTACTGGCTCAGTTACTTTCAAGTCATGTGAAGTTTAACATTAATGAGAACTTTTTTTTGTTTCTTTGGGTGTTGTTTTTTTTTTTTTCTGTGTGAGGGGAAGGGGTTGTTAAAGAGGAGTGCCATAGCCTACCTGCACACCTGTGGAGACCACCTCATTTTGTATGCTTTGAGCCACCACCTGCAGATTCCATTTAATAACCTCTAGTTCTGGTATCAGGAGAGAGACTGAACAATCACACCCTATTCATCCTCTCCCTCTGCCACTTGTGATTTTACAGACTTTTATCATCCCCTCTCAACCATCTGCCTTTCAGAATATTTAGTTATCCTCATACAGGTGTTGCATGCTATTCATCATTCCTGTCGCCCTCCTCTAAAATCTTTCCCAATTTTACTACATTGGGTATGAGATGGAATAAACCAGAACCACACACAGTATTCAAGATGCACATACACCACAGATTTATAAACATCTATTATTTAATGGATTAACAATGCTTTATTTTCTTCTCTATTAGCTTTCTAGTAACTCCCAGTGTTCTGATTAAAATTTTAACCTCTCTTAAGCTGACATTTTTAAAGATCTATGAAAACCTCAAGATCTTACTTCCAAGTAGTAATAGCCATACTGGTGGTCCCCAGGAGTTATGTAAAATGACTGTTTTCTCCCATATCCATTACTTCACATTTCCTGCACTGAATCTACCATCTACCATTTTATCATGCAGCCACGCCAGGAGGTAAGGCCCTTCCATAATTCTTCAGTCAGTCATTTTTACTACTCTGAACAACATCTGAAAACTTTGCCATATTTCTATGTAGCCTTTTTTCCAAAGAGGTCACAAGTATACTGCAAAGCACAGGCCTAGGCACAGATCCTTGCAAGACTTCATTGGTTATTTCTTTTTGACATGAAATGTTATGATTTATTCCTGCTTCCTACTTCCTATCTTTTAATCAGTTATTTAACCATCTTTGAGCCCTTTCTCTTATCCTACAGCAGCTTGCTTTCTCTAACAGCCTGGGATGAAACCTTGTCAAAAGCCTTCCCTTTCTGAAGGTAATTTCCATATTGCTGCCAGTGCTGTATATGTAGCTCAGATTCCACTTTACAGACAGCTGAAAATGATTAAAACTTGACCCTTCTTGCTCTCTTGATTCTACTGTAATGCATTTCATTCAAATTTGACCTGCTACTCCCTTCCTTCACAGTGTTCATCCTCTCTCTTCTTCCCTATTGAGTGATATTATATACATTTAACAAAACTAAAACAAAATAAAATATTTTTTATATTATTTGTTTACAGAGCTTTCCAGCTTGAATAGGCTTACAACATAAAAGGAAAGAGTCACATCAAAATTGGTCTGAAATCTGTCCTGCATTTATTACATGTTAAAAATAAAATCAAATCCCATGTACTGTTATACAATTTCCTGTCACCTTCACACTGCAAGCCGTATACATTAAGAGACAATAAAGTTTCATTAGACCTTTATTGCTAATGTGAAGAAATTTTTAAAGACTTCTGCTCCATACTAAAGATATACTGCAGCTTTTTTTTTTCTTTTTGGGGGGGTGGGAAGAGGGGAGGGCAGGATGGGACACACACAACACAATTGAAGATTGAAAGCTCCACATATAAAGCTGCAGCCCAACTAAGAATTCTGAAATTCAGACAACTGAAACTACTGATTCGGAAATGTAATTTTTCTTACAGTATACAGGTGAATAGCTTGCACCTCATTACAGATTGAGACAATTTGAAATAGCACAAGTTCAAAATCTTAATGCAGAAAATCAGACCATGAGAATTTCCAGTGAAGAATTCATTCTGGAGCAGACAGGCAGCATTGTAACACAAACACAAACAATAGTACAGGTGATTTTTTCAGATTACTTCAATCCTATGAATTCTTCCAAACAAGCTCTTTAAGAAAGCCAGAAATAGAATTCAACTTTCATCTTTCCTGGATGTTTTAGCCTATAGCAGCCAGTCATGCTCTCAAAGCCTATTCACAGAAGCAGCTGTGTATACACAACAAATCACATTTGGACATGTTTCGATCCAAGAGTGGGTAAGGACAAGCAGAGGTGAGCAGCAGGCTGTCCCTCAACACTAATACCAATGGTTGCCATAGCAACAAGAGGAATCACAGGAAGAGGCTGGTATTGATCTTTCCATCCTGTGTTCTTGCCATTTCTTCAGAGCAGTCCACACACAATGCTACCACAACCAACACCAGCGCACAGACCCAGGTTCTGAAGTTAATGGGAAATAATAGCGATGAAAAGGCAACAGGGAATAATTACTGCTGGGTTACTCCAAGTACACAAAGAACAGGCAGCAGAATTTTAATCTTAAACACAAGCTATGCAAGGGGAAGGGGGGTGTCAGTACGTACAGGCATGTTTCACAATGCCTGCCATCTACAATTCAAGTTTTCTGTGCATTCTCCTGCAGGGCAGTATCTGCCTGGTCTCAGCATTTGTAACAAAAGAGTCACCAATGCCTAGGTCAGGCATCACAAAGAGCAAGATACAGCAAAGGATGTTTTGTGCTTAGTTGAAAGCCTGCTACATCATGTCAGCATACTGCAGAATGGCACAAAGCCAAAGGGATAGTAAAGAGAGACTACTTACAAATATTAAAGAGATTTTTCAGGTTAACAGTGGCATAGCTCCAGAGTCCTTCAAAATATACTAGAGCACAACTAAGTTCTATAAACATGGGATAATACGTTACGTGAGAATACAAGAGATTTCAGGAAAGACTAATATTGTTTCCAATAACAACACATAACTCAAAATTGCATTTAGTTTGCAAATTACAGAATGGTACTTTGATGATACTATCATAAGACTTAAATGAAAAATATATTTTGAAAGTTTCACCTTCATGATTAACATTTCTTCTTCAGATAGGCAAAATGGGAGAAAAAGTGTTTAAATATTAGAGTAAATTAAGAAAGCCTTCTAAGAGCATTCCCAACTATATCTATAAACATTGAAGAACGACCAGCATAATTAGTAGAATGTGGCCCTAGCTAAGAGCAGAAGGCTGCTTATATCAGAAGGATAAAATATAATTCTTGGAAATTAGTAGATCACTTCTGCTACATGCACCCTACATGGTCCCAGTTTCATATCAGCATAATAACACCTCTGTAATCCACTATATTTGCATTAAGCTGAAGTAATAAAGCAATAGTATGGGAAGTACCAACTATCTCCAGAAACTTCTTACTTCACAGAGTGATTAGCCCCTTAAAAAGAAAAATTAACTAGCATGGCCTTCAGAAAATGCATCATAGTTTTCCAAGGCAAATACAAAAGACAAATTAAAAGTGTCTATATTAGTACAGATATTCTTAAAGTTTTAACATTTATACTTAATAAAAATGCATCCTGAAAAAAATCTAAACAATACCTACCAATTGTGTACATCAAGAGAACAACTATACCATAATCTAAACAAACTATAAGAGTATGTGGTATTTAAGAGCTCTGGGAACCCTGTTAATAACAAGTCTCCCATCATAACTTAAAGAAGCAAATAGCCATGGGTCTGCTGAGGACCATTCAACTGCATACACGCTATCTTCATGTTCTTCGTAGGTAGCTATTACACTGTCCTGAAGGGGCTCTTTCATCCTAAAATTGAAGGGAAAAAAAAGTAGTAAGTATCTGTGAACACACTTGATTTAAAAGGCAATATTAAGTGTCACTAACATCTAGATACACAACCTCCCATTTAAAGTATAAGAATGCAGTAGCAGGCTCCAAGGAAATATTTTATACCAGATATCTGCATGTGCCTGTGTTTTAGATAACACAGCAGAGTCAAGCCAATGTTAAAGTCCCCATTTGCAGGGACAGAGTAACTCTTATTCTGAACTTCAGTGCATTTCCAGGTCTCTCAGAAGCTACATTAAGCATCTCCCTCTAAAGCAAGTTAAAACTACAGAGTACATATGATCTAAATGCACTTGAACACACATTTTTATCAACACCTTTTCTCTCACCATGCTCCATCCCTTCCTTTCCCTCTTTGCTGTTAATTAAATTCTTAACATTATATATAATCTTATTAGAGACATGTAGGTAGGTAAAAAGATGGAGCCCTTAACACCACAGTCTCTCCTGTGATGCCATCTCTCCATGTGCGCCCATTCTCTCCAGAGTAATGGAAGCGAGATGGAGGCACCACTCTGAACACTTTTTATTAAACAATTTTTATCTCCCATTCCTACAGTTATAACACCACTGGATTCTCATCTATTATTTTATACCTAACCTCTCACCGCAACACCCAAGATCCTGGTCACCTATATCATAAGAGTAAGACAGATGCTCTTTTGCATTGCAAATACATAAGAACAGATTCAGGCTATTCTCTGAAGTCCAAACCACGCAAGAGTCATTGATTGTGCTCTGCTAGCTGAGAACAGCCCTTCTTCCCTCCACCACAGAGCCAGTCCCTCCTCTCAGAGCAACACCACAGCACATTATACTGTAGCTACAGGGCAGGTGAGTTTTCAGAGGATGACCTTAGAGCTCCTTCACCCACAGAGGATCACCTCTGTCTGACAGGAATCAGTCAGCCTTTCAGAAGCATCCTCCTGCCTCCCAGAAACAGCCTTGGTATTACAGCCGCAACCCTCCTAAGAGAAAGCAAAGCCAAACTGCCTTGTGAATGCCGCTAAATCATTTAAACAGATGCTGCTACTACAGAAATGAAGTGTTGTTATTGGCCATCTTTGCCCTTTACTGCTCCTCTCTGAAAGCACACGTCTATGATCACAAAACATATACGGTATCACATCTGAATCGCTTGCAGGATATTGCTGCTCCACCTAACCAGCCTAACCAGCTGTGTATTCAACATCGCAATTAAAATTCAATTGAATTTAGTGATTAAACCAAGAGCAGTCTCATACTGCACAATATCTTCAGGTATTTAGTTTCAAGGACTTTTATAATTTACTTATGCTACATTTAAGGTCAACTAACAAAAACAGGTCCTAGCACAAACACCACACACCCCCTGGCTAATTGCAAAGAACAGGCTTGTTTTGCAGTTCTCCTGAATATGTACTTTGATGCAAACCATCTAACAGCAGAGAGCTAATAAACACACACACAGACACACTTCACCTCCTGCAATGTGTTCTTCTAACTCCCTGTTAACTGACATGCCTGGTTAAGTGAAAGTTGGTCATGTCCCCAGACAGCAATGTGCTTCACGCGGTGCTCACCCACTTACCCGCAACTCCATTATTCGGAAGGTTTCAGATGTCTCTCCGGATAAGCAGGGGAGTAATGCACAGTACACATGGCTGTCAGGGGACACGACCGACTTTCAGTTAACCAGGAGTCTCGGTTAACCAAAGGTTGGATAAACAAGGACAAATAAGTGTCTAGATTTTACTATTTTCTGTATGCTCAGAGCTGTTTCAATGTTTCATTTAAATAACACAGTTCATCTGATTTAATTTACAGAAGTCATAGGGGAATGAGCGTTCAGGAAGAAGCCTGTAGATGAATTTCAGTTTAGCATTTTCCATTTATAACTACAACTTTTAATTGTCTTTTATTATTGTCTATACTCTGAATTTCTTCTTGGGCATGAATGCAATTTTGTGCCTTCTCAGAAAAATAAAGCATGTTACTCTGTGTGGTTCTTCAGGCCACACAAGTTCAGTTTTCGGTGGGTTATTTTGTTTTAAATAGCACAGATCTATTATAACATTATGTGCATAAGAAGGGCATATTATATTATGTGCATAAGAAGTTTCCAAGAATCTGAGAAAATCTTTACGGAAGTGATCACTTGGTGTAAAAGATCTAGATACTATACAAGATAACTAGGGTGCAAAAAAGTAATCTCAGAATGACATGAGTCTCAGGAACAACACAGAAGATCCGAAAGAGACTGTCCATTATGAAAGAAAACAGATTAGCCTTTAAATTATGTAATTGATAATGAGCTCAGAAGGATTCTGCTAGGGGAATAAAGAGCAGAATTTATTTCATGTATGTGAAAGATTTTTCAAAATAATTAAAAACAGAAGGAACAAGGTTGTTTGTGCTGTTGATTTTTTTTTTTTCCCCTCACAACAGAAATCTTTGGAGACAGATCACTTTATAACACGCTAAGAGACTTCCAAGAAAGCACCTCAGATTTCTCTGCATTTTGGCTATGTACATGCTTTTTTTAGTAATCCAAGAACAGGCTGAGGATACTATTTTTGAATCTATATGAATCTAGGATACTTAGGATTGTTCAGTTTCCAAGTCCCACAAAGTATTTACTCTCAATGAAATTTTACACAGCTTTCACATATTTTTATTTATTTAAGAATCCGCTCAGACTCTAACTCACCAGATATTAAATATAATTTGGTTAATGCAAGAAGTTACAGACTTAACAACTATGACTGACATTTATTTAAGCAAAGTAACAAATACGTTAAACATATATAGAGACATATATAAACAGAGTATACGAAAAAATATTATTTTGGTCACAGCACATACTAGAGGAACACATAAAACAACTAATATTTATCTTAAGATGTTTTTGACTATTTAGAGATTTTAATTATCTTTCTGTTTTTATCAGTTGCTACAATTCTATTTCTCTTTAACAAAGAGTAGGTAATTTCAGAGCCTAACGTCATAGCACTGACAAGCGTATTTTTTCTAATACTCTATTCATAATGTAGCAACGATTAAAAGAATACTGCTATACTTTCATGGGTATTATTCTTATCTTAGAAACCTTCAATGTCATAGTTACAAACTCCTGATGACAATGCATCTAACCTAAGAATTAGGGCATAACACTGGACACAGAAGAGGAGAGAACTCAAAGTAGACAGGATACTGTGACAGTCAGCAGATCTTTGGTGAGTTTTGGAACAGGGAGGAGAGTTCAGGACCTCAAATTTCTTCTCAGTTAGAGAGGTTCAGAAATAGGAAGAGTACCTGTACAGAGATGGATATGCAGTAAGCTTTCTTCTGTGCCACTTTAATGCATATAATCCAGGTTGTTGCCAAAACACAGAGATTTCTGCTTTTACATAAAAGCCGTGGATTACAGGTATAAAAATGTCATTGCTATGCTACAGCTAGTTTACCGTACCACAGGTATAGGAGCTTGGCCTATTGGTTCCTTAATAGAGTAGCCTGACGAGACTGTATTTGATAAGCATACTTGGTAATCACTTGTTATGCCTGGACACCCTAGTAAGCTATTTTCTTCCTTGTCCTATATGTCCCTGCTCCTTAAAAGGTTCCTTGAATTTCTCATTTTCCTGTACTATTTTAAAGACTTTTTCTGGCCAGACTAAAACATCTTTTTCTCTCCTTATATATGTTCTTGTATTGCATCAACTGACAAGGCATCAAAGTCTTATGTCATTAAGAACTCATAGTAAGAAATGTGTAATCTCTACCTACATCCTGCATAAATTTAAGACCTGTGACATACAGAGCTGGAACTGGACTGCTTTCTCTTTGCAGTCTTATTCACGTGGCGTGACCCGTATCAGCTCCTCCTATGGAAGGAAACAAGCTTCCATTTTACTAGATAACTTTGAGGTTAATTGCGTTACACATTTGAGAGAGAAGACTGTTAAGCCTTGGATAATTGTTTTCACGTAGAGAGCTGTTATTTCCAATTACATCTCATGCTAACAACCACTTAAGTTTTCAGTGCTCGCAATTCTGTTTTGTTACCACAATGTTCAATAAAATATGTTTTTCAGAGTCATCAAAAATCATTAATTCCTTATCACAGTCAAAATTAAGTCCTCTTTAACCTAAAAATTACTATGAAATAGATGTGACTCAACAGAGCAGCAACATGTACTGAAGCGTCCAAAACAAACCCTGAAAAGCAAGCCACTGGATTTCAGAATAAGCTCCATGGATGCTCGTTCCCTTTAATGGCAGAAAATATAAAAACTGTAAGGTTTTGTTTCTGGTATGTTTAGACAACACACTACTTCCTTCTTCACTATCTAAGGATGTTTATACTGGAACACAATTTTTATACATAATAATCGGCTATTCATGCTATGGTAAGCATTATTTTTACTCAAAAACCAGTCTTCCGAACTGCTTCTAAAGGAAAATGCCATCTTTAAAAACAGGAAATGTGTATTTCAATAAAATGGGTTTCATTGTTGTCCTAATATGCAAAATAAATTAAGGAGGGTGTATCTGCTGATGAGGGTTAAAGAAAGAAAAAACACACATTTTTAAAGCAAAATAGTCTAGGAATTGGAAAGTGCTGCTGCTGCTGCTTAGATTGAGCCCAACTTCTTATACATCTAAACAAGTCAAATCCTGAATACTGGCATCCCCAAAGCAAAAATTATTTAAGCTGCTTTAATAAATTGAGTGTCTTGGCTGATTCCATAGCATAATCCTATGATTTCAAGATTTCTCAAAGACATAAATACCACAAGCAAAATATCATAAAAATTAACACTACTGGCAGCTGTGTGAAATTATCCTGAAAGCCTGCCTTATCAGGAATGTTCGGCAAATGCTTTTCAAAACATCACTGCTGACAATTAAGTCACGGATGTGTATACAAAAGTGTTACAATAGATCGTAGAGTTCATATGTGTAATGAAATCACAATATTCAAAAGGCTCCAAATCACATTTCTATCACAAAAAGTAGAAACTACCACCTTCTTTAGAGGGAATTTTGAAGGAAACCTGTTTTCACAGAGATGCTAGCCACGATTTTCTCTCTGGTCCATTCCAATTGCTGAAGCAGTTCTTGCACTTAAAATCTCACTAAGAACTTCACTATCTCAATTAAATACTCCGTACTGGAAGGACCAAATCTTTACATCTCTCAGCTTTAAATGCAAAACGGTGAGAAGTGCTTGTGTTACATCTTGTTCTGTTTGTATCAAAGGACAGTGTGGCTAACATCTATGGTGAAAAAGATGGAAACATAAGACTTCAAGAAAAACACTAAAAAATGTATTTCCTAATCTGAATTTCTGGTACAAACTTCACAGACAAAGATAAGCTTAGAACATATTGTCAAAAAATGTAGCATTAAATAGAAGGCAGCATACTGACCTTAGTAATCAGTTCTGCCAGTGAAAACAGAGCAGACATCTTAAGCCTGTAAATCCCAAAGAGAAATAAGGGAGCTGGGTAGCTCATTCCACAAAATTGCAGTTTAAGGATGGCTTCCTTTTCAGGACTGATGTATAAGCTCAAAATGCTATTGACCATATAAATCTTTTCATTGGTACGGATATAGAAGAGGTTTTTTCCTCTTAAAAAGCAAGTCCTCCATTGTCAATTGAGCCTTGTCACAAAGTTCTAGCCGTAAAAGTCATGAAGAATGAAAACACTGCTGTAAGACGCCATATATACCTCGCTGCTGGTGCTCCTAAGGTAACATATGGTCTTCTCATGCTGCATACCATCAGCATAACAAACAGAGACCTAGGCAAATAAATATATTGCAATAATTAAGGAAAATGAATCCTGACTGGTGAGTAAAGACGGTCAGACTAAACTGCAAAACCTGTAAGGTTTTGTTATTGTTAGAAATATGTAGAATTAAAATTACTCTCTTGACTAGTTTAATGCAACCAAATATAGACTCTCTCACTAACATAAGCATTTTGGATGGCCAAAGATGAAGAAAGGATATAAGACAGTCACCAGCTCCCTTTGGAGGAAGGCAGTTCTCAGTGCTCCGCAGATATCTACAAGCAAACCAACAGACGCCTTCAGGAGCTTTGGAATTACAGCAAATTCAGTGTTGCAGGGAGGAAGCCCTTGCAGCACCAGAGTGCAAAGCCATTAAAGAGAGGGCAAGGAGAAGCCTGCCTTAATCTGCATCCACAGATGTGGAACAACCCTATGTTTTAAACATTTTGTTCAAACTGAGGCACTGAAAAGCACTCCCTATGTTCTTATTCAGGCACACCAGCTTTGTTTTGGGGATGAAAGCTAAATGTATCCCAAACACTCACCTCATCTGTTCTATTTTCATTTGTTTTGTACTCTTTTTTCTGCCTCTAGATCAAGGTGCTCCACTGCTCTCTGTGGACAGCTTGATCATATTTTTAGACTATCTACTTTCGACAAAAGCTTTAGGCTTCCCCGACAGAAAGCACTGAAGCCTTTTCTTATTCAGTGCAAGAAAACAAACACAGTTGGCATATTTCTCTAGACACATTTCACAAAGGCAGTGCGTGCACAGCTAGCATGTTTTGGAACAAATAAAAACACAGTTAGTGAGAAGAGACAAACTCAAGAACATGGCTGACAGCAAAAGAAAATCCTAAAGGGAAGAACCAGAAGCCTCCCAAGATGATTCGGAAGGCAAGAAAGGTCCCTGAGCTGCAAACAGTCAGGGGCTGGAAGCATACCCAGGGGAAGTATCATCTCCTTTTCCTGTTTTTAGTCTTTCCTCTTGGCCACTATCAGAGACGATACAGGCTAGGGAGGCCTTCGATATGATACAGGGAGGCTGCTCTTATATTTTTATGATTGATGAGAGAAACAACAATATCTGATAAAAAGTAGGGAAGAGACAGCAAACTAGTTGCTCTGATCTGAATCAGCAGTTAGGAGTAACTGAAGGTCACTCAATTGTGACAAGAGACAGATCCTCGTGCAATAGTCCTAGTTATATTGCTTTTGCAAGCATATTCTCGTCTCCAAGATGGGACCATATAAAGTTCCAAGATGTCAACACATACACGGACAAATGCCCAAAGGAGAAACCTCAAAAAGTAATTCCTTAGTAAGAATAGAACACAGCAACTTCTGATTTGTTGTTTATTTATTACTCAGAGAACCTGTATTCTTTTCTTACAAAAAACCTTGTTATCTCTAAATTATTTTTCAGTTGTGAACCTTAAAAATAGGCAGATGCTACAGAAAATCTGTGAAGAATAAATGAGTGGGTAGACTCATGGTCATGTTCTACATGGCTGAAAAATGAAGGGCTAAACTGACATATTACTTGCTTTTGTCTCCAGTCAAGAAATACAATAAAAATTAGAAAGTTTACTCCAAAATATGAACATGAGTCTTAAAAATCTCAGAAGTCTTAGCTGTTTAGAACAGTATTACAAGTCAACGTTTTTAAAATATTCGGATTTTTGCTAAGTAGAAAAAACACCACCTCTGAAAATACAGCTGGTACATGCTCTTCATTTTTATATTTAATCCAAGGAGTATTTTTACAAGTTATTTTATTCTGAACATGAAAAGTATGTAGCCCATACGGAAAGAGCCTTTTTCCTTCTTTTCACTTGATATTTCAGCCTTCTTTTAAGAGAGATTTGGTCACTCAGTCTGAAGGTGACTGGCTGGAGATACGAGTTGAACAGACACTGTTCTTCCTGTTGTATTTCGAGACACACCCAAAAAAGACTTTTTTCTTTTTTCAAGATGTCTGCTATTTAATTGCAAACCAGATGTCCTCCAAAACAGGATAAGAAATGAACCCCATGAGAATATAACACTTTCAAGAAAGTCCAGAACATACCCAAGCAAAAAACCAAACACACACGCATACACACAGCCCCCCCCACACATCCCACCAAACCATATAATTAAAACCTGTATTAGAGACAGTACCCATGGAATGGTACAACAGACTCTTCGAAGAGGTCTCCAAGAGGGAAACAGGTACTAAAGCCTAAATATTTGGCACTAGTGATTGACTAACAAGAAGTATTCCTAACAGCTGTTATGCCCTGCTTCATTAATGTGCTCAGAGCTAAACAGACGTGCTGGTGAGCACCTTGCAAACATCCTTCCAGCTCAACTCATAACAAGGAGGAAAAAACCAAACCAAAACAAGACTCTCACAGTACCAAGCAAACGTTACAAAATCTAATATGCTTTCCCAGGTTTTAAATAAAACAGATTAATAGCTGAAAAGCACATATTTAAAAAGCAAACGCAGTACTGATACTCTTGTAGCTTCTAGGAACAGGCAAGGACTCTGCAACATTACTGTATAACTTATTAATTATGTGGTTTACACCCATTCCATAGCCAAAGGAAAAGACATGTTATACTTGTTGTATGACTTTGCATACTCTTGGTTTCAAAAATTCCTATTCTAGAAACAATAATTTGTGTTTCAATAAGGCAACCTACATGGTCTACAATCAACAGAAATTCACAACTCCAGATAACCTACTATGCAACGCCTGTCAGAACACTATTTACATGTGATGTTCTTTATATTGATACATTCCCACCACGTAAAAAAGTAGTCTCTTTCTCATTACCGTTAATATTATTTACCCTCCATCCAGAACAGAATAATTTGCAATCCCCAGCCAAAGGCAAGGAATCAAAAGGTCCATCATATTTAAAGTGCTGTATATATGTATGTACTGTTGATGTGAGCAACTTTCTAGCTCCTTAATTGGAGACACTTCCCTGTACGACTTTCTGGGCACTAACATAACTTATTGCTTCTAGAAACACCTTGTACATTCAAAGTTAACCATTTCCATATATAGGATAGCTTTCCTATTTAATATTAAACAAATGGCTTCCAAGTCCTTTACGTGAAGCTAAACTATTTGGAGTAAAACTACATCTTCATTAACAAAATAAAGGTGCAAGAGCAAGCGTAAAAATGTAGAGAAGTAACCTAAACTTTACTTAGAATTTTAACGGAAATATCTAGCAAACAGTTGAGTAACTGGGGCACCTTTTTTACGATTTCCTTGTTCCTCACCCCTGCTGACTATTCTTCATGTTAAAAGATAGTTCAGGAGGTAATCTGCCTATTTCATTGCAGACAGCTTTGTGTATTAAAAGAAAGTAACAGAAGTAACAAAACAACTGCTCAGTGCAGACACACAGAACATGGATATTCACAGTTGCAAAGATTAGAAAAATATAGACTAAAGCCTGTTGGTCTCAAAATATTTTACATGACTTTCAGTATCATTATCTTCACTTAGTAAAGGAAGAGTTCGATGAAGATCATCATGTAAGCTAGTCACAAAATCAGAAAGCCTCAGCCCACACTAGAGCTACAGAACTCCCTACATACATATATGTGTATTCATAAAGAACTACGGAGAGGAAAACAAGTAACATATACTGCACAATGAAAAAGCTGAAAACAGATAAAAATGGAGGATGAAAAATGATTATGTTGGCATTGCAGTTAACTCTTTACTAAAAACTCCATCACTCCAAAATTCACATGCAAAATATGTGATTCCTTACACACCCAAGTGGACTATGCTTACATATGTTTGCAGTAACACGCATTATTCTCCACAAAGAGTGCCAAAACCAAACTTCTGTTTTGCTTGAAGCAGGTCTGATGAGTTATTGGTTTCCAGAGCAGTCAGCAACATCAAGAGTGAAATTTACAAAAATTAATGTATTTGTACTCCCTTTCTTCTGCCTGTGCAGAAGCTCACCATTAAAGTGGTAATGTTACCTACAGGTTAGAACACATAACACAGAAAACGCAAGAAGCAGGTTTTCAGCTCTCACTTAACCCAGATTATTGTATGTGCTTGATTTGATCCAGAGCTCCCTCAAAGTGAATCTTTTCACTGATCCAGTGAACTTTAGGACTGGTCCTTGGCATCACCACCCCATTCCTACCAGTGAACATACAGTGACTGGGCCAATCAGATTTAAAGAGTGTATTCCACCCAAGACTGAGTAAAGCAGAATGAAGTAGGAATTAGAATTACTTACCTGAAAGGCCTGTATACAAAAATCCTAGTCAGCAAAAACACACCATGTTAACCATTACAATGAAAAGACAAACTATAAGCATCTGCATAAAACTCAGGAAACTTCATACTTCTCTTCCTGATGCTGGTCCTCCTGGTCACTTAGTTCATCATCATCTACCATATGCCCAAATGGTTCAGAAGAAATTGATACCATATTAGACAGGATAACTCTGCTGTCACTGCTTCCTGTAAGGATCAGCTGATCGTGAGAATGATTGTATCTGACATTCCAGACCCTAAAAATGAAATCAGAAAGAAAAAGGCTATTCTTGGCAAGTAGCGCATCAATATTATTTTTTTTTTTTAAAAAACAGCACCAAAAACACCCCAATCTTTAACTTAAATGTTTTAAGTACATGTAGAAGTGGTGTGCCTCATTCCAAAGACTGCTTTTTGCCATCTTCATTAAGCTTTTAAGCTTCCACATCATCTGCTTTCTATGTGTCTTTATAATTCAACAAATCAGTTTGGAAAAAAAAAAAATTCAAAGAACAAGCCACACCATTCAGTGGTATCATTCCTTGAGGGTACATGTCAATTCATTGTTTAGTAAGTCAGATAAATAATTAAGTTCTAAATATAAAAATTTCCCCAAAGCAAAATATAGATTAGAAATAGCTTGTTAAACAAATATCTCACAACATTCTTATAGCAAAGTTTAAAATAGACCCTAAAACAGAAGCCGGATTATCTTTCCCTTCTATTTTTACATATCAAATTAATACCAAATGTCTTATGGTTCTTGTTTTATTTTTTTTTTTAAATCTTCTGGGAAAAAAAAAGAAGTATAAATGCTGCTTCTGTTAATTCACATCTTCATTCCCCTCAAAGTAGCTTCAGGGTCCAGATTTATTTTGCAAGAATTACTCCAACCCAAATTTTATAAATACGAACTGCTCATTTTTTTCTGAATGACTGAAGTCTGCAAACATCAGACAACATTCTCTCCTTGCTCCAGCCACAGGCCAGAGTGGTAGATACAGGCTCTAAATATTATCTCAGATAATAAAATGACTCACTTGTATATCCTAGCTTAAGGGCTGTGAAGAGCATGAAAAAACTGGGGCTGAATTATTGAGCAGTCCAACCATTCCACAACAGGAGGATAGATGGCAGCTGCTGTAACCAAAACAGCTCAAGGGCTTTTCTCATGTCAGGTGCAGCAGATCAGGCTCAATTTGGGAAGGCACACCTGTGTCCCAGCTGGCCCCTACAAGCCAACTTCTGTGCTGCGCTTCTCAAAGGTGTACCTTACCTCCCAACAATGTTAACAACAGTTTCTTGCCAATTAAACTAACATTGTCTAAAGTCTTAATTTGCAATCATACAAGGAACATTCACATGTTGAAACCTTTCCTCCATACAGAAAAATGATTATTCACAACAGCACAGAGTAAGTTTGAATTGTTCCTAAACAGTAAAATAATTCACTGAATAAATTACACAAAGCCATCCACCCACAAAACAGCATGCAGACAATTTGTTCTACCAGTGGGAATGCTCCTCTAGTGTCTTCACTGGTTCAGTGACATTTCTTGTGTCCCAGAATTTCACCTTGCAGTCATCTCCACAGCTAGCCAGGTAGTACTGTTTATTGGGATTAAAGTCTAGGTCTCGTACCAGCTGTCCATGTGCATTTTCTATGCAATATATCTGTCTGTAAAACACATTAAAAAAATTAAATGGTCTATAAAAAGCTAAATGCACTCCACTGACAGCAATCTGTTTCCCTGGAAACTTGCATAATCCCCTTAGCACCCACAGACCTAGAGTTCCCACTGCTACTGCATCATTTAGGGAAATCCCAGCTGTTAACAACAGTGACTTGTATAGATGTCTCAGCTTGCTTTGCTATTTCCTTGCTTGCATTATGATCATCTGCAACTAAAAGGAAACAGTAGTTCCAGACAATTCTAGCACAGCTTTCTAACAACAGATACAAAATGACTGCTACTAAACCCCAGTATTCTCTGGTAAGAGCTTCTCCACCTCTAACTAGTTATGCCAATTCTGTATTTATGACATCTAGTTCTACCTACATGAAAATGTAATCCTGAGATGCAAGGGAGGCAACAGATATGAACAACAGCTTTTTTATTATTGCTGTATTTTGATCTTACCTTGCTGAGCTCTAGCATTTATCACTAACTTAGTTGTGGCCCTTAAATTACTCCGCCATGCGCACACCCAGCCATCTGGACCACTTTTGTAGTACTGCTAACAACTCAGCATTCTTATTCAAAATATCATGTTCCATCAGTCTGTCTCCTTACCTCACCTCTTAAACTTAGGATTTTTGTTTGTTTCCACTATTGCATTACTAGCTTTATGAAAAGACTGTATCTGTTCCCCTGTTAATTCTCAAAGCCACCATGTACCGAAGTTTAAGTCTCCTACAATCTTCACTAGAACTTGTCAATACTTTGGTTTTTGGGTTTTTTTTGTTTGTTTGGTTGGTTTTTTTTACATGAAAAGGTTTCTCTTCAGAAAAAAAACAACTTGGTATTTCCTGCACTATATGTACATTCCACTGTCAGGACCAGATAGAGAAGTCTCTTGCTGTTAATACCTAGCTACTATACAAAGCAAAGCAGCTCCATAAGGAGAGGTTCAAAGTATATCAGGCCTGTGCTCAGCTCTATCCTGACTGCTATGGCAGTCACTCAGGATAAAGGGCATTACTTAGATATCCAACATCAACACTCTTCTCAGAGTTTGAGAGATTAAGGACATCACTCAAATATGCCTTTCTACCAGGTATTCTGGGATCTGAATTCAACATTTCCTCTTAATTTTTATGCGAAAATTTTTAAATCTCAGGCATGCTTGCAGCAATAAAGCACTTCTCCTTTATTGAATCTTTCACTTCTTTCTTCCAATCCTTGCATTGCTCATAGAGATGTTTGTAAGAGCTTAATAAAAAATACCACCGTCCACTGTATATTCAGCAGTGCTTATGATGAAAGCCTGTATCCCAACTTAAGTATTATTCTGACCGTGTGATCCCTTTCCTTCTCAAATATGACTATTCTTGTCTTTCACTATCATCCTACCTACACAGCAACATCACCTACACTGAATTTCCCACTTACATCACAGATTGAGGCCAGACCACACGAACACTTTCTCCACCTACTGGCTCCATTTCTCATATTCTTTTTCTTCCATATTTTTTATAATTTATTCTTGGAGTCTGAATTTTCCTGATACGGTTCTCTCTCTAAATCCATTCAGCCTAGTGTCTGTCTCCTCCACTTTACAAGCTCTTTTCCGATTAAGACTGCTTCCTAGTCTAGTCTCGGAATCTTCCCACCGACCTATTATTTCCGCCCCCCCACCCCCCTTGTTTGCTGTATCCAAAATCATTCACTCCTATCTTACAGCTATCATAATCGCACTCTGTAGAAGTAGTTCTTCTAGCTACTTCTTTAGTGTCTCTCTTCTCTTATTCTTTGCTGGTATAACAGTTTTCCGACCTTCCCCCCCCATTTTTTGTTTCTTATACCGTCACAGTTCATACTGCCCTGACTTTAAACCTCTAGCCTAACTAGTCATTACGAAATATTCACATCATACTAGACATATTACAGTCTAATTGCAGATGAGACTTATTCCTGCACATATTTTTCAAGTACATTGGAGAGAGCTCTTTGGCATAGCCTTGCACTCGTAAATTGGTTCAAGGACTATCTAATCTGAGCTTCATTTAAAGTAATTAGAATTATGGGGTCTGCTTTTGTTAACCAAGCCACCCTTTCACTGAGGATCTAGTTAATATCTGGATTATCTATCTTTCATAGAAATTACTCACAGTATTCAAAGAATGCAAGATAGAGATGCTTCTTCTAATGCAACAGAGCATGAAGGAGACTTGACAATATTTAACATTTTCTAGTTAGAAACACAGGCTTTCATCTTAAGGTCTGTATGCTATACACTAAAAACTGAATGATTACAAAAACATCCCAAAAAAGAAACTTTAAGAAAAAACCCTTTCTCCTTGGACCTTTCTTTCCTCTCCTGAATGCTTCATTTAAGTGAGTCTTCATAAATGAAAGTATACACATATATATGAAGTCAGATTTTTATATATGCTTTTAAAGGGCAAAGAACAGGACTTTCATACCTGATGACAAACATACAGGAAATGACTTAATTATTATATTTGTATTTTTAGCGTCTGTTTATTAAATTAACCTTTTCATCAAAAACAAAGCTGGCAAACGTGGCGATTTATTGCTACACCCCTGAGCTGGCAAGAACCATAGAACTAAATTTAAGTCATCCCCCTTTAAGGCAACAAAAGTTATTACAAGACATCAGTCTTCTTGCTTTAGTGATAAATTACTATGTGCTAAGGGGATAAAGCGTATCTTAAAAAAGCTTGCACAGGCTTTAGTAGTCATGGCAACAGATGTGCACAACATCACTCCTTTGCTTATCAAAATCACAACTGAGCAGGGGGAAAACACCTTATTAGGTACACTCAAAGCCTTAATTGATTTGGAAATTATTTTGATAGATTCAATAGTTTAATACAACTAGCACACTATAATCTTTAATATAGTATAGTATATACTATTTGTTAAAATAAGAGAAGTGAAGAGTGAACCTACCCTGTGAATTACCTTCAGAGACTAAAGTTATCTTTAAATAGTCATAGCATAGCATAGTCAGGACTGACGGTAAATTATTTTCAGGTTGAATTATAGAATAGCTTCATTCAGGTAATGCCTATATATTGAACAAATCATCCTGAGTCTAGTACATAGTTCAGTGAAACTCAATATACAAGTTAGAAATGAAGCTGAGGGGAAAAAAAAACAGAAAACCCTTTACTAAACTGTGTATGTATCAGCTATGCAAGCCCGATCATTCCTTTTATGTGATAGCTTCGCCACATTTCTCCTATTAAAAAAAAAAAATTAAAAAATTATGTCAGGAGCAATGAAAAAAATCTATTTCCAAAGGAGACTGTCTTTTTTAGAGAACAGGACTGCAATGTCTCATTACCTCATGCTTCGTGTATCCCATCCCCGAATGGTGGTATCATTGGCTGTTGCAATCTGTGTACAATTGTGGTGTGGACTCCATCTTCCAGAAGTAAATTTTAATTGTCCTTTCCCTTCCAAGGCTGCAGAACTAGACAGCTAAAATAATGAAACAAAGCTGGCAATGTTTCTAAAGCTAAAATGAAATTAGTTCCACTGAAAAGAAAAACTGCACAATAGCCTATTGTTCCAAGTGTAACAGACTACCAAAATCCTAGGATAAAAACCAGAAAAAATAAAGAGCTAGAGCTGATTTTGTATCTCACAAAGTATTTTTCAGAAAGGCTTACACAGTATAATGTATTCAGAAATATTAGAAGTACTGTACTACTTTATAAACTAAACAGCTTCAGATCATTTGTTGAAACAGTAGATAGACAGTATGTGTACACAGCACAAGTTTGTAGTTGCCTCAGACCAATAATCACACCCATTTCATTTCATGAACAGTCTTACAAGAATGGTTTTCCATGTCAAAATACCAAATTTTAGCTGAAGGAACAGTTATAGTGTCAGAGAGACGCCAACAAATGTATACTAACTTAAAAAAAAAATCAAGGCCCAGGTGCCCACGTCATCACATACATGCCTGTTAAAATAATAGCAGGCACTAGATCACTAATCTACAATCTCTGAGAATTAAAGGTTTCCGTTCCAAAAGTAGCCGTGCATGTCACTGAGCAGACAGCTCTGCCTCTCCATAGTTAATGAAAAGGCGGCGCAAAGTAATAACTTTCTCTTTGAAGTTGTACAGAGATCTATTCTCCAATTCAATGAGAACATGGGGAAAAAATGAAGCTGCAGACACCGCAAATTGATTTTACTTCTAATCAATTACTGAAACTGACTGTTAAATATCTAAAGAGGGGAGGGGGGTGGGGGGGGAGATCAAAATACTTGCATTTTAACCAGATATAAAATTTATACAAATTTCAAGCAGCTAGGCAGACAGCAGATTTATTTGGTCATCTTGCACATGATGTTCCTATTTCAAAATCTTTAATTAAGACGGATTTCCCAAAAGCAGATTACTGCACTGGATCCCATTGGATCACTTTTCTCCTTTACCTAAATCCTAACACATTATAAAATATTCTATTAAAAAGATTTCACAGCACAAATATTACACTTCAATGGATGAAAAAGACTAAAACACACATACTGCTTACATAAACTTTAACTGACATCAACAGAAAAATACAGTCAATACTTCTTAAATCTATTTGTGTATGATGCCAATGTCCATTTCTGTATTTTGGTAACTTTTTACTATTACAGTCGTACCAAGAATATCACATTTATTTAGCATTCACATTAACAATCTAAAAATTACAACTTTTCCATCACTGAAGTCTATGCTACCTAAGATGTGTCTACCAAAAATTTTTCTTTTCTTTTCTTTAAAGAACGTAGGATTCCCAGCATGCAAGGTCATATCTTGTTAATGGGTTAATGAGTAAAAGAACATCACTAGTACCATTCTTCCTCAAGTACAAATACTGCCTGAAAGCCTTTCTACAACTTGCATGTTACTAACATAAAGAAAAATACCGCACAGGACATGAGACACAGGATAATAAAATAAAACTGCAGTGTTTCTTTCTTGAAACATACTAGAATCCAGGCACAAGGGAATATGCAGAGCTTGACTAGGTAATTTAAAAAATTAAACTAAGTTTCTTTAGTAAGCAGTCCTGGCCAAACAAAGTTTGAATTAGAGGAAGAGGAGGGAAGCAAGTGTTAGTGCAGACAGTAAGAGAGCACCAACAAAAAGAGTATCTCTCACCAGATATTTCCAAAATCTGTTCTTGAGACAGAAAGCATCACATATCCAAAATACGACTCAGGGTAGGTGCTCTTTGTCAGCAGTAGCTAATACTTTCTCCAGCATTCCAGCAATTTTTTTAAGTCATTATTTCAACTTTTAGAATTTAAACTATCATAAAAAATCAACATTTTTTTCTTTTCAGCCAAAAGCTTAGGGGTGAGGCCAGGACACCCATCCTGCACTATTTCTTAAGAACACATATGAAAATATCACATACATGTAAGATTAGCCAAGTCATCCTTGCCTTCTCAAGCAATCCTTAAGTATTTGCAGGAATTAAATGACATCTTTCCTCGTATGGATGTCCAACTATGTACACAGCCAAGTTCCCAATCAACTCATGGTAGACTTCTGTTAATAAAATGAAATCCCAGAAGTTACTGAATAAGGTTTTGTTCAATGTTCTTTTGCATGTCTTCTATGAGCCAGAAAGGAACTACACAGATTTAAAGAACAGTTAAGAGATAAGGGAGGGCAAAGTTCATACAGAAGAAGGAATACTGATGTAACAGAAGGAAGTTTTCAAGTCTCCTTCCTGGAAATCCAAGAAATGAGCTTAAAGGAAACAAAGCTGGTAGTTCGGAATCACAAATACAGATTCAAAAAAACCCCTAGATTCAACTGATACCTAAATACACAGACAGGTAGACAACCTTTCTTTTTATCTTGAACTCTTCCTTCCACTTCTTTAAAGGCAGAAAAGTTGACTACAGAAGGAAAGGAAAACATGACAAAGGCCTATTTAGGCACTAATCTCACATAAGGATTTGGATTTGTGCTGCCCAGAAGATGAAGACATGCAGCTCTGAGTGCCTCACTGGATACGGAAGGAAAACAATTCATGACAATATCTTATAAACACAAAGTGTGACTCCTAGTAGGAAAAAAAAGGGAAGTGAATAAGATCCAATGTCTACTTTTAGACAACAGAATTAGCTATTGTTCTTGCATTGTGCAAGGATCACACACTGACTTCCGAAAAAACTCTGGACAAATGAAAAGTTGAACAGTGTAAAACGGTGATCAGAATATGGATTTAATACTGTTTGCAAGTGCTTAAGTGGATCAGTACTTAAAGCTGGGGACATAACAATAATAAAAGGGCAGTATGATATTTACTACAATCACGTGAGAGCAATGATTCCAAATCAAAATAAAAGGTTCTGAAAAAAAATAAGCAATGTAGTATGATTGGCACAGAACCACGTATGTTCTTAATCCTCAATGAAGGAAGAGGTTTTACAAAAGCAAAGTATCTGAATATGAAAAAGTCTGTCCTATCTTTGAAGCACTGATTTCTGTGTATTCAAATGAAAACATTAATTGCTCCAATTTATTTTTATCAAAACACCAGTAAGGACTGAGATGCCTTTTTCTCATAAGGACTGATTTGGAATGAGGAAAGGATAGGCAGCATCCTTTAAAAAAAAAAAAAAAATAAACAAACCAAAAACAGACCCCCCAAAACCCAACATATATTAACCTCTAGAGGGTACAGAAATTATCTAGAAAAATCAGAAGTAGCATGAAGACAGTGAACCAATTATTCATGCTTTCTTCCAAAACAAGACCTATGGCCCATCATATGAAGCCTGTAGCAGTCAGATTCAACAGTAAACAAAAGAATGTGGTCCTCCAACCAGTGGACTCCTTGACAAAAGACACTTGAATGCATAAAGCCTACTTATGTCCAAGAACAGAACAGGAAAGTACTTGAAAAAAAAAGATCTACTGAAGGTTACGCTAAATACACAAACACAACCAGGCTCAGAAAAATCCTTGGACCGAAAAGAGTAGAAGACCGAGTGTTAAGGGCAAAGTATCCAACACATTTGCTCCCCTGAACTTTTCCTTGGAGCCTGCTATAGCCACTGCTTCAAACAGAATACTGAGACTGGACAGACATGGGTATGGACCAGGGTGCTGGTTTTGGTTGGAATACAGTTAATTTTCTTCATAGTAGCTAGTATGAGGCTGTGGTTCTGGATTTGTGCTGAGAAAAATGTTGGTAACACCCTGATGTTTTAGTCGTTGCCAAACAATGCTTACGTTAAGCCAAGGACTTCTTCAGCTTCTCATACTGCCCCTCTCCTCCCAACTGGGAGGAGACACAGCCAGGACAGGTGATCCAAACTGGCCAAAGGGATATTCCATACCATAAAATGTCATGCTCAGCATATAAGCTAGGGGAGCTGTCTGGGCTGGGCTGGAGGGGAGCACAACCTCTGCTCAAGGACTGCCCGCATGTCAGTTGGCAGGTGGTGAGCAGTTGCATCACTTGTTTTTCTTGTGTTTTGTTTTTGTAGTTCCGCTTTTCATTACAATTCATTATTATCATTAGCAGTAGCAGTACTACTAGTAGCATTATCAGTACTATTTTATTTTATTTCAGTCATTAAACTGTTCTTAACTCAATCCATATGTTTTCTTACCTTTTTCCTCTGATTCTCTCCTCCATCTCATAGGGGCGGGGGGAGTGAGCAAGTGGCTGTCTGGTGCTTATTGCTGGCTGGGGTTACACCATGACAACCGGCATAGTCACTCAGAATTGAGTAGCACGAACCAGATGAATGATAGGATTTATCAACTCTTCTTCTCAGGGTGGCTGAGGGGGCTGTCATTTTCATCTCTCACAACATATGAAAAACAATGTGAGAGGACCAGTTCTAAAGTTCTATAAACTTCTGGATGAAATGGTAACTGGAATCATGTAGTTCTGTTCCCTCACTACACTATCTTCATCTAATAAACAAGGTTTTTTTAAGCACAACTAGTTACAGTTTTGGTTTGTTTTGGTTTTGTTGTGGGGTTTTTTTTTGTTAATGTATGAACCAATTCTAAAGGTAAAACGACCAAAAATGAATAATTATGTTATGCATTTGGAAAGTCAGGTGTTTCCCTTAAAGAGACTTTGACACAAACCATTAGAAAACATCTCCCCAGAACAAAATGTTCAGAAAAGAGAGAACGTTCTAGTGCTCCAATTTGACTGATTTAGAAATTCATACGACATCCTTCTGGATAACAAAAGTGTACCAAATTAAAGTGCTACAGTTCACAGTACGTAGAAATGGTTACCAGTGACAATCTAGCAATGCTCTCATAAGAAAACAAAAGATAGCATTAAAATATTAAAAATATTAAGTTTTCTCTTGTGTTAATTAAAATCCATCTACTTGCTAGAGTGTGTAATATCAGCATATAGATTAGTATCTTACTTTCAGAAATTGAATTATCAGTCATTATACAGGGAGAGCAAAAGAGGCAAATTTCTACGTAAAGCCTTAATAACTGCAGCAATCTACTGAATATTTGTCAATACATTGATATCCTGCACTTTCTTTAAGAAAATCACTGTTTTCCTTTCTCGACAAAAACAGCCTTTACAATTTGAAGTACGTAAAAAATATCAAGTGGGGTTTTTTTTAAACACTTAGAAATTATTTGAAAGACAAAAAACCAGAAATCTTTTACTTGATAAATGAGAAAACATGCCTTTTGACTTCTGAATGCTTTTTTTGTTTAAATAAATATTTAATAACTTTAGTTTTCTTACCCCTACAGCAGCAGCTGTGTTTTAAACAGAATAAATCACAAAAAAAAAAACCCAACAAAAAAACCAAAGCGCACAAACAGAAAATCGTGCACACTAAGGAACTCTCTTGTCTTGCCCAAAAGGTTATAGGACTGAAAATATGATGGATGTTCAGGTACATTTAGACAAGACTACTAAAGAAGTCATTATTTCATTTATAAAACATTCACAGGCTTATGCTGCACGTTTATTTGATCTTGACTACCTCCTCAATGAAGATGGGGTAGTGAAGACATCTTAAGCAATTAAGTGCATAAATATTTAGAATTTCTAAAGAGTATCAACTGAAATAAGTTAACTTATGGTAGTAATTACTAAACTCATTGAGCTAAATTACACAGCTTTTTTTTTTTTTTTTTGCTTTTTAACCATACCCTCATCAACTGGAAATGGGCCACAATTCTGTGCGTGCTGGACATTGTGTGAACATCTCAAGACAGCCTCAAGGAGATGTCCTTATAATAACCACAGTAACAAAGCCATTGAAAGACTGTTTTGGAAATTCACATTAAGAGATGACTGTTGTTCTCACTTGTTATTGACAGAAACAGAAATATTGATGAGGACTTTAATATGACAGAATTCAAGTCCTCCCATTGCAGGCAACTAGGTCACGTAGTCCTTTCACAGAATCACAGAATGTTAGAGATTGGAAGGGACCTCGAAAGATCATCTAGTCCAATCCCCCTGCCGGAGCAGGAACACCTAGATCAGATCACACAGGAACGCATCCAGGCGGCCTTTGAATGTCTCCAGAGAAGGAGACTCCACAACCTCTCTGGGCAGCCTGTTCCAGTGCTCTGTCACCCTCACCGTGAAGAAGTTTTTCCTCATATTCAAGTGGAACCTCCTATGTTCCAGCTTGAACCCATTGCCCCTTGTCCTATCACTGGATGTCACAGAGAAGAGCCTGGCTCCATCCTCCTGACACTCACCCTTCACGTATTTATAAACATTAATTAGGTCACCCCTCAGTCTCCTCTTTTCCAAACTAAAGAGACCCAGCTCCCTCAGCCTTTCCTCATAAGGGAGATGCTCCATTCCCTTCACCATCTTTGTGGCTCTTTCATAACTGTTCTTTTCTCCTGAACCATCTTATAATTATTCGCCTTTTCAAACAGACCCCTTAAGACTAGCAGCTTAGAGTAATTCTCAGAATAGTTAAGTAACAAAATCTACATATTTTTAAGTGCTGAGTTTCCACCTCACATCAAGAAAATATTTTTATTCCTTAAACATCAATTTTCTGTTTTATTCTATGAAAATTAAACATCAAGAACAGCTAGTTTGTCCTCTGAAATACATTGTTACTGCTATACACTGATGATGCATTCTGAGTTTCCGTCATTAACAATTTTCATCATTTCACCCCTACTTCTGTGTTATCATTAAGGAGACCATTAAACAAAATTTATCCCAACACCAACTGTTTAAGAACTGGTCTTCTGTCCTCTTTGCAATCCAGTCATTTCTCCAGTTTTTTGACCTCCTTTAATTTATCTATGTTTATTCTAGTTGCAGGAATTACGGTGCACTCTACAAAGTTCTCCACTAAAGTTCACAATGTATTTCTGCCTTGAGGAAAAGAAGCCATCTTGCCAAGGAAGCATCTCATGTTTATTCCTAACATCCTCCTATATTTGGATACATTACTATAATCCAGACAGACTCAAATCTTCCCGACAAGACCTTCCTTCTTGCCTGGAATGCCACCGCCAGATATCTTCTATTGTTCTGAATTAACATCACGTACACATTAAATGCTACTAAAGAATGCAGAGGAGACAGGAAATTTAAAAGGAATCTAATTAATCATTTGGATAAAAATGATCAAAACCACACCTCTACACCTCCCCTTTATGAAAACATAAGGCAAACAGGAAAATACCTATAGTTTAACATCTCCATTTCACCCTGTTGCCCTCAACTGCCATTCCAAACTTACTGCATTTACACAATAAAGAGTCCTAGTGATATGGTGACATCTGACCTAAAGTCTATATAGAAATATTAACTGTCATCTTTTCTACAGAATCTACCCAGACCTTGGGGACTGTCTGGTCTTCTCTTGGGTTCAGCTAATGATTATAAATGGCAAAGAATAGCTAATTTAATTGCAAAAGGTAATGATGCAGGGAGCATAAGATTAGTTTCACCCCAGAAGGTAATGTCCTCAAAACAATAATAAAGGGAGTGATCAAAAGGACAGGAGAAGCTTGTCTTAATGCAAATACAGGCAAATATTTCTGTATTAAATACAGCAATGAAGAAACAAGTTAGCAAAAAATGTTGAAAGGGAAATAACCAAACCCACAGAACCCTATAGTAATTTATAGTTAGTAAATGTTTCCTATGGCAGGTTGACCAGATAATTCAGAGAATGAACACACCAGTAGTTTTTTTACAAAGAGGCTCTGAAAAGATCAGAAACCCTAAAATTTATCAGGCTAATTCTATTTAAACAATGTGACTTGTAACTCACAGGCAGGTAGAGGAGATGCACCCAATAAAAGCCTCTAAAGTTCTGATCAGTGTAGGCAGGCAGAAATGCTGGCCTATGCAAAATTTTAAAGACACATATATTTTCAGTTTTTCATCAGTACTACACCTGAGTTTTAGATCAACTTTTTCATAAACATGAAAAGTCCATAAAGACTAGCACTAGGTTTACCTCTTGCCGTTAAAATTAATACTGCCTGTAATGCACACCTACCCAAAAAGGAAACCATTGAAATGTCTTCTTAAAGCAGCAAGACCAGTGCTGCACCAGTGTAATGAATACCTCCTTACTTCCACTACCTGATAGAGTGGACCAGATCCTACTTTTAGTTAACAATGATGATGTCATTCAACCTGAACACCATCATGGTTTTCACAAAAAGGGAAAAAATTCAATCATACTGACATTTTTATTATCTTAATCCTAGGCTATTGATTTATTCAGATAAAATAATGCATGCATACACAGTTATTTCACTTATAAGTCTATAGCAACGAGAATATTTTGCAAAGACCTTTCCTCCTCAACAGTTCCTACAGGATATATGTTTATGAGCTACTTACTGCTTCATCACCATCTGCTAGAAACAAACAGCATGTAATAAGACAACAAGTGGCTAAGACATGGCAAAAATGGGCAACCTTTTATCCCAATGAACAATAAAAACAAAATTTCTTATCATTTAAATAATCTCCACATGTATTTGCATATAAAGCAAAGGTGGACTTCTTAGCAAGAATTTTCTACATAGCACCAACTAACACCTTGTATAATCAGCTATAACCTCCAAAGGAACTGTGAGCAGTCTCCATAGTCTCTCTTCAGAAACACCCTCCCCCTCTTTTTTTTCAAATATATGCCCCCTTTTTAATGTTGGTGAGAGTTAAGATTTTTTTTGACATAGGCTGTTCTGTACCTGTTTTCAAGGCCAAAAATGCCATTTTTTTTAATATCACAGAACAGTGTGTTTATACACTCTAACAAATCATGTGCTGTTTAGGGTTACAACATATTTTGTATTCAACACTCCCTTATAAACAAGATATACACAGAAAAAAAAAAATACCACTATTTCACCAAGCAGCTTATTGGCCTACAAACAATCCTTGTAGATGGTGATAACCAAACGGAAAACATTTATTGCTTACTTGGACCAATACTATCTGTCTTCTAACCAACCTGTTCTCATGGATTTCTCTCTCCCATTCTAAATCCTTCAGCAGTAAAGGATGGGGTGGACCGTTGATTTTGTTTGTTTTGGTTTGCGTTTTTTTTTTTTTAACAGAAATCCATGTCAGTAATGAGACATTTCTCTGTTTTCCTCATTGCTCCCTGTCCTACACTATTTTTGTGAATATAAAATTGCTAGAGAATAACAGTTATTGTTTGCAGTCTTCTACAGATTCTAACAGGGATTTAACCTCTTAGGAAGAAGGTAATCTTCAAAGATTTCAGAAACACACAGCAGTTGAATCTAGTTGATTCTTGAAAAAGCCTACGATACTGGACATAATTTTGATTACTAGAAAGTCTATGGTAGGCATTTTAAAGAGATGCTCATGTTTCTTCAGAGTCTTGTTAAATCTGGACTCTGGTTAACTCAGGAATCCACAGACATGTTTGAGGCAAATTTGTTGCAGACAAAAATTCAACAAGAATGCAACAATAATGATCATCTTAGAAGAGATTCACCTGGTTTCAGATTTAGGTGCCTGGAAATATGTTTTCTAAGAGTCAAGTTACCATGGACTTTCACTATTAAACTTCACTTTAAAAGCGGTCACTGACTCAGTGATGAAGCAAATAACATCTAAGAGTAACTCAAAATTGCTGGGGCAGAAGACTGATAACAGTAAACAGTTATTTCCAAGTTAAAGTTTAATCATAAGCAATCCTAATTTACAGTGCACTCACATGAGATACTAGATTATTTTAGACAGAAATATAGAGAATCAATCAAATTCTACTTCAGGCCTCCTGAGAACCTGACTGTAAAATCTAAATGACACCCCGACTCCTGCAAAGTAAAGTTTTTAACAGACATTTCAAAATGCTCCTATCTGAAGGTGCCAGCCAAGTGTTAATATATCTGCTTTCATAGTCTTAGCTTTATTAGATAAAGCAGGTTTTTTGACACAGATTCTCACTTTTGTTTTTTCTTGTTTCCTTTTATCAAATATAAGCATATAACAAGTGTCCCAGGTTAATTCCCCTTAGTTCCCTTATCACTTATTTTGCCTTCTGGAGTCCTTATTTTGCCATCAATATTTGATGCAGTACAGGCATATTTTAAAAGTAACAGAACAAAAGATATTCTAGGTAACACTAATTGAAATACTGAAGGGATCAGCAAGCTGAATATTGCTTTGAGGACAAAATCATGCCAAAATTACATAGTTTGGTGAAGAGTCTAGTCCTCCCCAAAATTATGGGGATCCCAATTCTAGCAATGGAAGAAAAAGGAAATGGAAATCATAGTTACATTCACAAATATTTGTGTGATGGAGGAAAGAGGTTAGTTTTGAGAAAGGGAACAGTAAATGGAAGACAACATGTAAAATTATAGTAAATAAACCTCAAGAAAAAAATTAAAGAATTTGGAATCCATTACAAGATTCTCACACTAAAAACTCAAAGCAGTGCACAAAAAATAGAGAAATTTATATTACGCTTAGACATACAACAAGGGTTGTAAATCAAATGGAGGACTGTATGGTATTAACCAACACGAGTTAATATACTGTTATCTGGACTCAATATCTTTGGCTTTACCAATCACCAATTTTTCCCTCATACACTTTTACCAAATTAGCATTGCTTTATTTTTGATTTTTCACTGTAAAACCAGTAGGAAAGTAAGGGCAACTTCAGAAAAAGGAAAATATTTAACAACTAGCAACAGATACAACATATCGAGTTGCCTACTCTTAACCACTCGTATTCAAGACAGATAGGAGTATTCATTTCCTCCACCCACATTACAGGCAACAAGATATTTCTGAAGGAGTACTTAACAGATTAGCAAATTCTAGGCTAGTGAATGTTGTTGTTTGTACTATATCCAAGTATTTAATGATGTGTTGAAAAAAAAAAAATTCTTACCACAGCATTGCCTGAACTTTCTTGCAAATCCCACAATAGTATGTTATTATCAGCCAGCGAAATAATCTTTTTACCATCTCCCATTGGTTCCCACATAACACTGTAAAACAGAAACAAAACAACAACAAAAAAAAACCAACCTAACATTAAAACCAACCAGAATTTGCACTAGAAAGCCATTTTAACTCTGTGGACCTAATCTATTCCAAAACATATTAAACCATATTCTTTATGGTTTCCTTCAGGTAAAATCCATCCCATATTTTAAATGCAAAATCTGCCATTAACTAGCAAACTAGCAATTTTTACACAATATTAGAAGAACATTATTGCAACATCAGTTACTTAAAGCTATGCGATACCAAACTCAGGCATCCTTATGGAATCTTGTAGTCAGTCCTAATGTACACATCCTTTTCTTTTTCTTTTGAGTGCCCTTTGACATGCTGACCCAATCTGTCAGAAAAAGGAATGCCACCCAGCTTCCCTGGATGCTAGCTCAAGCATCAAGAGAGCTTCTCAAAATCCTTACTCCATTTGCCATCCATTCTGCATAGTGAATCATAGAGTGATCATGCAAAACAAACAGCGATTATGTCATTGTAGTAGTCATTCTGCATATGTACACAAAAACAAAATAGACCTTGATGTACACTCACTTTCCAGTGCTTTAGCTTTTGAAACCCCAAAGTTCCTTATATGTAATGTTGTGCACCCTTTTTGAAGATGCAGCAAAAAATCATAGCACCAGAGCTTTGATGCAGACTCTTGCACTTCAGCAGCTGTCATCATGACTCAATCAACATACGCTTTTTACCTGCGATTCACGAGTTTTGTGCTACACATGAAGGCATGCAAGAAATCAGTCCTCATGTCCAGTTCTGTCTATGAGAAGCAGCATATTCAAGTCAGTCGGTATGGGCAGCACAACTAAATATATGCACTATAACCCTAACAAATTCACTGGAAATAACAGTAAGTTTAGAAGAATAATACTTGTAATTTTATGAGACAGGCCTCCACACCCAGCACTTTTAAAAGAAAGGAGTGCAACCTCTGAATCCTCTTATAATGACACAATATAGCTGAAGGTAGATATCACAACTTTACTATCAATAGCTACATGGAGAAACTTTCTCCTATCTCTAGACAAAAACTAGAGTTATTCAAAGACATTTGATATACTGTCCTCAGTGCATACATAAAGAAGTATCACTTGAGGTTTGTCAAGAGTCCACCACCAGGCATAGGTTTTCTAGTCTGTTTAGCTTTTTGCATGAATCAGTTCAGTACCTGCATGGAAGAGACAAAAAGGTTCCATGAGCAGATGGAAGCCTTGGGCAAGTGAGCCCAACGTCAAGTATCCGTTAGGTACCTTCCTAACATGGTACTGCACACTATGTATGCTCTCATTTTATCCCAAATTTTGCATTACTCCTTCCTTCCCAAGACAGTGGTTATGGTCTCGCTGGCCCCAGATCTAAGCCATGGGACTTGATCCAATCTTACGGCATAAGACACAAGGAAAAGAAAATGGGAGATTCCAGGCAACAGAAAGAAGTGACACAGTGTAATTTTTTTCACACCATAAGTGAAACACAATCTCAGTTATTCTCAGCTGATACCTTCCAGCCAAAATCCTCTTGCTTCTTCGATGAAGAGTTTCATAATTTTTTCTCTGCACTTTTTGTAAAACAAGCATTAGATATACAGGCAGATGACTGCACCTGTTTGCTGTTATAGAGAAGCCAGACTATGCAGAGAAAACAGAACTGTGACAAAAAATAAAACTGATGAAAAGCTGACGAAAATCTGGAACTATAACAAAAGGTGTGCTGGTTGACTCCTTACCTTCTAAACTTTTCCCTAAGGAAACGGAACAGATCAAAGAAACGACTAGCTTGTGCATCTATCTTCTTTTAGAATCATGACCTGCATCCTTATTATGTTGTCAATCCATGTAAATTAACTACTTACAAAAGTTAACTTCTAATGAGCTCTCTTGTATTAGGACAAAATCACTTTGTTTAGCAGATTAAGCTACCATCATGTTTTCAAATGTGTTTTAACAAGGACATGGAACTAGAATGATTCTATGATTTGCTTTTAATTTGTTAGTTTTGTCTGTAGTATCGCCAATCTAATTTTCAACAGTGTTTCTTGTTAAAGTTGTACGGTACAACTTGGAAACACTTACAAGCAACTGAAAACAAGTGTTGATAATAAAAATGATGACACAGTTTCAATTACAGGTTCAACCATCATTTTGACCATAATAATGAGAAATAACCACCTGGCACTGGCATGGGTATTTCAGAATTTCATACAGCCCTGCTGTACAGGTGTATCAATCAGACCCTTCAAAAAGATGAAAACATTTTATGAACACATATAACAGGATAAAAAAAAAAATCAATGGACTATAACCTACATATGATCACAGCTAACCTTCCACAATCCACTTTTCCAAAGTGAAATTAAAAGAAATCAGGATCATCACACTACTGAATGGGGCCAGAACCAAGAAATCTTCAAGTTGATTCTGATATTGCTGAAGTGCTGGAAGTATAACTGGCATTTACTCCCCCTCTGCTCTGCTCTCATGAGACCCCACCTGGAGTACTGTGTCCAGCTCTGGGGCCCCCAGCATAAGAAGGACAGGAACCTGTTGGAGTGAGTCCGGAAGAGAGTCACGAAGATGGACAGAGGGCTGGAGCACCTCCCATACAAGGGCAGGCCAAGAGAGTTGGGGTTGTTTAGCCCAGAGAAGAGAAGGCTCCAGGGAGACCTTAGAGCAGTCTTCCAGGGGTCATAGTTTTAAGCTGAAAGAGGGTAGCCTTAGATTAGATATTAGGAAGAAATTTTTTCCTGGGAGAGTGGTGAGGATCCAGCACAGGTTGGCCAAAGAAGCTGTGGATGCCCCATCCCTGGAGGGGTTCAAGGCCAGGCTGGATGAGGCTTTGAGCAACCTGGGCTAGTGGAGGGTGTCCCTGCCCATGGCAGGGGGGTTGGAACTCAGTGATCTCTAAGGTCCCTTCCAACCTTAACCACTCTATGATTCTATGATCTGGTCTTAATATACGTAGATATAGTTTTAATTAAAGACAATGAAATCTGGTTTGACCAATTAACTCTTTGAGAGATCAATATTCTTTATGCGTATTGTTGTATTTGCCCCTTTCCTGCACTGATCACTGAACATTCAGCTGTAAAAGCTAGACTGGAAGTGCTTTCTTTGATGTTTTCAAAGGTAGGAAGACATTTCACATCCTTAAGTGTCACTAAGCTCCAAGGTAAAGAATTTTTATAGCTGAATACAGTGTGCTAATTAGAGCCAATTAAAACACAGCTGACATATCTTGGAATGAAAAGGTCTCTCCACATTCACTCTGTCCTTGTGAGATGCCCATTTTGCTTCTGTTTAATTTATCTTTTATGAAAATTCATTGGTTTATTGGTGTTGCTGCAGTGATCATTCAGATTTTATAATTTAAGTGAAGGTTACTTAAATCACTCAGTTACATGTTCAGCTGTACTGTGTAGTCATGACTGAGTGTTAAACACAAAATACCATGGAGAAGGGGGGGGGGGGGAAATATACTAGTGAGTGAAAAAAAAAAACCCTGGCTTTCAAAGCAAGATATACATTTTGCAAAAACTGAAGTTTACATTTAGAACAATTTTCAGACACAGCAGAGGCGGTGGTAATCTTCAAAAAGGAAAACAGATAAACCAGGCAGCACCATTTTCCTGAGTGTGTCAACAGTTGCTGATGGTTACAGTTTCCAGAAACGGAGAAGATAATTGTCAAATTCACAGCTGCCACTCAGAAACTGAGTGTCAACTTCAGGGCTGCTCTTTAGATAATCTATAAACAGCAGACAAGCAATTATATTTGTTGCCTTTTACCCTATTTTTGTTAGCATCTGACTCCTGATGCTTCAAATTAGCTTCCAGTAGTTTTTGGTAAAAAAATTAAATCCTACAGAGAACGTTTTCCTATTAAAGAGAAAAGAGATTAAAATATTCACTCAAATGCACACATAAAAGAACCCTATTATCTGTGTTTTATGCTGAAAAGATAGTTAACACCGTCATTTATTAACTGAGCTTTTACAAATGAACAATTCAAGGTTCTACATTATAAACTAAAAGAAGAATAAAGCAACATGCAATTGCTTTCATAGCTGTGAACTGCAGTCAGACATAACGTGTTGGACAAACCATTAACTACTGCTTAACCGTAATTATAGAAGTGACAACCATTTATTTCTTTAAGTGGAAAAATTCTGCTAGACGGAAAATTCTCATGCACTGCAAAATAGAAAATATACCCAAACATTCAGTAACGCGGTAAAACATCTTGCCAGCTCAATGCAGCCCATCAGAAAAATTTATGTGTTACAGACTCAAATATCCTTGATTCTTTGCGGTACAATGATTCAAATTTACAGGCAACTCTGCTAAATGCATGATTAAGACATTATTTTAAGAGGACGGAAATCAGACTAAGGACAACCTGGAATCCACAATTCTTACTCCTTTCCCAAGCGCTCTACAGAGTGGCCACACTTCTGAATCAAAACAGTTCTGGCTATTTTGTAGTGTACTGAAGTCCATGTTGCTGGAAGCACATGTAAGTTATGCTTTGTCTCAAAATTCTCAGCCACTGAGATATATTTTTGGTGTCCCACTCCTCAAGACACCATAAAATGAAAACCATAGCTTCCTAAAAAAACCTGAAAGATAAGGTGAATTTATTTTAGGTACCTTTTGGCTAAGAGGCTGCTGAGAAGAATGAGAAATGAAGTTAAAGATTATTTTGAACAAGAACTCCAAAGATACACAGGCTTTATTCTGGCTCTTAAATTATCTTTACATTCAGAAAAATAAAACTTGCTATACAAGTGAACACAGGAGCATCCCAACAAGGAGGTGACACAGGAAGAGCACCTGCATCTGAAACATTGTTGATTTTTTTTCCTTAAATTATCATGCTACAGTGTTGGCAACCCCACAAAGCCTTTTTGAAAAAAATCAAAGCAGAATGCAAAACAATAAAGGGTCATCCTCAATATTTGTATTTACTTCCCTGCATCTCCTAGTCTACTCCAACTGCAATTAACCACATTTATAGTGAGAAAAAGAATTATTCTTGATTTACAGGCCTCAACTTCAGCACTGAAAAGGTATTCATGTACCTATCAACAAAAAAAAGACAGTCTGAATCCTAGGAGTTCGCAATCTAACAAAGTATAGTAGTGAATTTGTTACAAGAAAGCAAGATATAGGACTCACTGATTTTAAGTATAAGCTCCTAAATATCCATTTTGTAGAAATAACTATTAAATTCCAGTTGAGTTATTCATTATTTAAAGCGACAACCAACAGGTGAACACCTGCATAGTTCACTGACAACCTCAGGCTTCTGTCTGGTTTGCCACAGCCTTACATATTAATAATGCCCAAAACAGCAAAGCAAAATCATGCAAATTGATTATACAGGATCTACATATGAACTAAACGGACAAAAGCTGTGACTAGTAACATTTTAAGTCATGAAACATTACAGATGGGAATTAACATCTGTAGTTTAACCAACTTACCTACATTCTGCATATGCCTGCAGCACAAAGAGTAATTTACTGGTGGATGCGAAGCACGAACAAGCTACGCAACGAAATGGGAGAAACAGTAAGCAGCAAGACCTACTATAGAAAGGAAACTGTGACAAACCATTTTCAGGCTTAAGACATCAGTCAACCATGCTCTACTGTGTGTGTATTTTATTGCTTCAAAAATAAAATTTCTGTACATGGAGAGTTCTTGTAGAGCATGTGGTGGGAGTTCTTACAAGTGTAACCTGCAGTTCTTCAGATAGCAGTAACCTAGGAAATCCTAAATTCCATCCCACCGGCTTGTGGATGACGCCGATTCTTTCTTCTGTGTCGAGAGAGAGAGTCCACATGAAAATCCCACAGAGTAAGAAACTCATGGGTAGCACTAATTGCAATCTATGCTACAAAGTAGTTTTTGTATCATGGTCTTATCAAGATTGTGGGAGTTCCCCAAGTTCATTTGGTATTGGAGACAAGTCCTTACAGTTGATTTATGACAGTACGAGACTAGTTTTGCCTGGTTGTTGTCACATGTATTTATTCCAGACAGACGAATAATAATATTAACTCATCTTTCCAGAAAAAAAAGTTCTGCTTTCAAAGATATAAAAGGTATACTAGATTTTTTAGGACACTGCCTTCTCCTCTAAGTCTGCCTCTTACTAGTATATCCAGCATACCAGTAGATATCCAGGATTTTTTGCTGAACTTCATGCTTGTTGGGATAGACTGTTCTTGAGCTTGGAGGGGGTGATCCTTGAATATCAAGCAGCTTGATATTCTCTAGGGCTCTATCACATGGGCCTTATTGAAGCAGATCTCTGAAGAGGCCAAAGTCTGCTCTCCTGAAGTTAAGAGCTATGAGCTTGGTTTTTGCCCTGCTCCCTCCTCTCAGGATCCTGAACTCCACCACTTCATGGTCATTGCAGTCAAGGCTACCTTTGACCTTCTCATCCACAACCAGCCCTTTCTTCTCTATAGGTATGAGTCTGGCACAGCACCTCTCCTTGTTGGTTTCTCTGTCACTCAGGTCAGAAAGTTGTTATCCATGCTCTCCAAGAACTCCCTGGATTGTTTATGCCCTGCTGTATTGTCCTTCCAGCAGATACTGGGGCGGTTAAAGTCCCATACAAGGACCGGGCCCTGCAAAGATAAGACTACTTCCACCTGTCTGCAGAAGACCTCATCTAGTTGTTCTTCCTGATGAGGCAGCCTACAGCAGACACCCATTACTATGTCACCCACAGTGATGTGCTCTTTAATCCTTACTCACAAGCTCTCATTTGGCTCATCATCCATCCCCAGGGAGAGCTCCATGAACACCAGTGGCTCTCTCACAGAGGACAACTCTCCTCCTCATCATCCCAGACCATCCTTCCCAAACGGCCTCAGTAGACTCTTCAGTTTTGTCTGCAGCTATTTTGTCTACCCAACCTGAATAACCACGATCACATACAGACAACACCTTTCCTGGTCTTTTAAGTGCTGCTAAGTACAGCTATAACAATGTCAGTTATAATAAACACAGCTATAAGAATAACAACATAACAATAAAACAACAATCTCTACAAGAAGAGACTATAAACCCTGGCTCCCCCTGTTCTGGTGATTTCCATTAGGCTGGAAGTTATAGCACTGTTTGGTTTGACCAGAGTAGTACTGTTAGAGACTAATGTGTCTTCAGTTTATTAAGATAAAAAACGCACTGTTACAGGATATTTTCATAGCATCTCTACTATAAAAAAAAAAAAACAGCTTACCAACAGATCTCACAGGATTTTTTTTTTTGTTTGCAAGTGTTTTTTGTTTTGTTTTTAAATGAAAACTGGGAGGCTCTTTTATTCTCCTCTATTCTCTTTTGGGGGAAAGAGAAGAGCTTTTCTATCTTTTTTTTGTTTGAACTAAAAAAGGTTATGCATTGTTTCTGACATTTTATGGAACATCAAATACAGTCTAAAGAGTACAACAGATCAAGAAAGTTAGTATACCCTCAAAGTAATTAATATTGGATTATTTACAAGAAAAATATTCAAATATTATGGCAGAAACACTCACAAGTAATACTAAGGCAAATATGCAGAACCCTTTTAACTTCATTATGTATTATCCATGCCTTCGCATATTGCTCAAGAAATAAATACGTGTCTACATACAGGACAGCTCTTGCAAAAGTTTTGTGAAGTTTCTGTCACTTACCATGGTGAGTATTTTACAGTAGAATTTTATTTATCCTGCTGTTACTGATGGCTGAAATATCTCAGCACTCAATGGCTATTTTAAAACATTTTGGAAGTTCTTTTTCTTTTTGGAAGTGTTTTAGAACAAATCCATGGGAGATACTTGTGCTGAGGCAGAAGAACGCACTATAGCTGTAGGTTTTTTTGGTGACATATCTACAATAACAAGAGGTGTGGAGTACTTGCAGTTAAGTTACTATAGAAAGGCAGTGTTTCGGCAGTATATTTTACAGTACCTGTTGAACTCTACACCCATGCCAGAAAAAGCACTTTGCTAAGCATAAAGTCGTGTACCTGCTTGGAGGATTTGCTGATAGTATTACACAGACCAAACTTTTTAACAGTTTTAGGAAGAGCTCACTGAGAAGCTGAAACCTATTTATTATATGAAAAAGAATCAATTGACAACATGTTTTAGACACCAAACATGGCCAAAGAGTCAAATAAGAACTGCTTGAAAAAGTATACCCAGTTTAAAGATCTACGTGAGTATTAAAAGTTGTTTTCACCTTCTTTTTTAAAACTAAAGGAAAAAAACTCCAAAGTAAGGAGGAGTAACACATTTTACATAAGCAGACACTGATGACAGATTACTGTCACCCGGAGTTAACTGCTATATATGAGCAGCACATATAGAAGAACAGAACCCCCTCAGCAAGTATATGAGTTTCTTACTGAAATCAGAAGCAGGGGGGCACAAGGGGGAGGAATCTGTGGGCAAAGCTAGGATCATTTCCAAAGCAGATGGACAGAACTCACATAACCTCTCTTGTTCTACAAAATACTGCTCATGAAGCAGCTGCTGCCGTGGACACCATTTCCTTTCTGTTGCTTGAACAGGGCTTAAAGCCCAAAATGAATATTATGAATATGTGACATGTCATGAAAGAAACATATAACCAGCTTGTCTATCAAAGATCAGTAAGGGGGTCAACCTAGGAAAAACGTTTTAGCAGTATGAATGACTGGCAGGAAGGCATAGGGAGGTGTCAGGTACAAGTCCTGCCCAGTCTCTGGGGGCCACACAATGCCAATAGTTTTTTCCATGTACTAATGTAAAGATTAAGGGCTGAAACAGGCTTAGTTGTGAAACAGCTGGGAGTGGGGAAAAGCAATCTCTGCAGACTCATTTTAGAGGAAATATGTATCTGCTTTGGGGAGGGACAGAATTTGAGTATTTTCATATGGGATTTTTCAAAAGATGGCAACATGGATATAGCACATCCTTGCTACTTGATTGCTGTTTGCAACAAACAAGCCATCTGCATGGTTGGACAGGGGGTGGAAAAAAAACCAACAAAACAGAATATTCATCCAAGTACATTTCTCCAATGATTTGAAACATGTGCCTAAGAAGAAAAGTATGATTGCCTAGGATCTGCACTGATAGTTGAAAAATCACTATTCCTTCTGTTCAAAAGAACAGCAAAAGCAAGAATGATAAAGGTTTATACAGAGGTTAAATCTGTACTAGGTCCAACACCTGTAATCCAGTGCTGCGGATACTGGGGAATTTGAGGTGAATAGACTGCAGGAAGCACCCTAGCTAGTGTGGTCTCACTAAATAACCTCTCTGTTATCACTGACTGAGACTGAACACTGGATTCAATGGGCTATTTGAGGCTGCAGGGCACCCCTTAAGCTCTCACATTTTACAAAATAGATGCACTTAATTACATAGGTACAAGTAACTTTTTTTCATCCAATAGACAACCAAGAGATATTTCAAAGACCTGAATTTTTAACTACCATGTAAGCAAGTGTCAGCAGTATTACTCTATCTACAATCATCCCAGAATATCGTGCTAGAAAAGCATTCTGCTCCGAGGAACAAATATTGTAAATAGTAAACACTTAATGGGCTTTTGGAGAGCAAACTAGACTCTGAAACCGAGAAAACAGGGACACCTGTTCAAAGATAATTCCTCATGAACATTTAAAATCCTCCTGCATAACTAACTTCTTCCACAGTTCTGCAACATCATTTTTTTTAACATTTCCCAACAACCTTCTAAGTAATTCAATGAAAACTGAAAATACAAATAGCTGGTATTTATCTAACCTGCAAAAATCAGTTGAGGCAGACTGCAACCCTAATTTTTTTAGTGCTAAGAATAGCTAAAGGGGTATTATAAATAGGAAAAAAACCCTTTTAAAAATAGTTCAGTTTTCTTTCAGTGGGGAAACATCAAGAAATTTGGCAGTTAAACTAGGGAATATGACAGCACAGTGAGAACTGAAGCGAAAAACTACTTTCAAGTTGGGAAGGAGAAGTGAAATAGTACTCTACAAACCCTGTTTTTCACTTGTAGAGTAACAATTTCTGTACTATATTCTGTATCATGAGTTATGAGTCCAAGATAAACACAAACAACTGCAAAGATATCAACAAAATTAGCTTTCATTTTAAGCATATGAAATCTATTGAAATTATCAGAAGCGCTCATAAGTTAACCGAATATATAGAGTAAGTCCACCTACATGAAAGACAGCGTGTCTTTCCATTAGTATTTGCTTCAGTGTCAGATTTTACTTTCATTAAGTTTCCCTTGCCTTTACAAGACTAGAGTCAAATAAATTAACATAATAAACTGGACACATAATGTTTTATTATTACACTATCCAATTAATGAATCACAATTATTCCCTAATATATGTGATTACACTGAATAAAGTCTTAAACTTGCACAGTACTAACCACTTAAAATTACCAAAAATCCTCACATTTTCAAGGGAATGAAAGAGAGACATGACTGTTATAAATTACTCTACTGGTTCCAGACTTTTAGAGGATTATAAAAAGGGGAAATGCGAGAGAAAACGACAGAAAGAGACAACAAATGGTTGAACATTTGGATTTATATATAATACATGGATTTATTTACAATAAAGGATAACCAAAGATTCAAGAGAGCGAAATCCTCTAAAGAATTAAGGATATCCCACAGAATTAAAAAGAGAGAGAGGAAAGGAGTAGAAGATATGACAGTTAAAATTTTTAACATTTTAGAAAGGTTCAGAATATAAAGGGGAGAGTGGCAGTACTGATAAGCAGCTGTAAGTTACACTCCCAGTGAAAACACTTGTCATATATTAAGTTTTTCCAAAAAACTTGCTCTGTACTTCAACATTGTAACACCAAAGGTGGCTGATGGAGAATGTAAACGTGTGGAATGAACTAGGTGTGGAAGAATTATTCTTAAATACTGATAATTTTTTTAATCTGTCTACAACTAATCAGCTTCACTGATATGTTTATCCTGATAGCTCTGAAATTTTGTGGATTATGTGAAGAACTTGAAATGCCTATGATACTTATTTCTCTTAAATGTGGTAATATTTGCAAGTCCATATTTAGGATTGATTGACTGGGAGACAGTAAAATAATTCAGCTTCAGCAAGTAGAGAAGCTTAATGAAGTAATCTATCATTATTAACATATTCATCCCTTTCCAACTTTTTTTAGCAGATGACTATTGTTTTCTACATAAAACATTAATTCCTCATTCCTGACCTATTTGTCCATCCAACACTTTCCTCCTATTTATTTTGCTTTTATTTTAATCCAAATTTACCCCATGGACCACCATCCAACTTAGTTGACTTGTTCCTCTCTTTTTTGACACGTACCTTGCTACTGAGTAGCATCTACCCCATTTTATACCTGCCAAATTTGGAAAGCAAGAAGTAGGATGTTAAGCAGATATAGGCAAAGCTGCTTCCAGCAGATGCCAGGGGAATAACTCCAGCTTTGCCCCTCTACTTCTGACAAAAATAAAGTCCCTGCTGAGTTCCAAATTCAAGATCTCACAGACTACACTTTCTCTCATGGCTTGTTGCATCCTCCTCCTCTGAGGACTGTCCTGTCAAGTCCTCTATCAAAAAGTCTGTAGAAAAACTGAGGAAGAACTAAAACAGTAGTTTACACCTAAAACACGTCTTCAAGATTTTAAGTTTTAGGGATTCCACTTAGAGAAGTAATCAAAATTTAATTAACTGCTGTCCTGTTTCCTTGGCCTCGCCAATCCAGACTGTACCTTGGACTGCTTCTTGCAACACACCCAATGGCAAGTTTAATTACTGAATCTTAAAACATTGCACAGACCAACATACCTATGGTTATATATGCGCAACACTGTGTGAATACATAAATTTATCTACAAAACGGATTTACAGAAAAGGCTATTTTTGTTGTTTTTTAACACAAAAATCCCCATGTATCTCTGGGGTTTTTCACTCTGGAAGCAATTCACTTGGGAATTTTGCACTCAAAATCTTTGCATTTTGGCTCACATAGGGAACAATAGGCAGAGAATGAAAAACAAGTCTTAGGCTTGAACCAGAACAATTAATAGGCCTATTTATTCGTGTAATTGAAGCATCTGCTTGATTTTCTGAATTCTCTCTATGCCATACAAGAATTCCAGTAAAAATTCTGACGGGTCCCAGATTCAAAGCTTAGAGGCAGTCAACAACCTCAGCAAGTGAAAGCAAATAGTTATGCTTAAATCCAGATAAAATAGAATGGGAAAAAAGCACATTTCCTTCTCAGTTGCCTGTCATATCTCGGTACAGTATCCAGCCTGTGTTCTGGGAACAAAACGTACAAGAGTACGCTCTAAAGGCAAGGCGAATGACAGATCCAGTATAAGTGTTCCCCTTCTTACTGGGAGTGTATGATGCCTGACCACCACTGATCTCATGCAAAGCAAATGGGTACACCAGAATTTTGCTCTGATGTTGAAGTTTGAAAAGTATTTACACTTTGCACTGAGAAAAATTGCTTGTCTGTTTCATGGTTGGTTCTAACAACAACTGTAGCATAAGTGTGTAAAGTAGTTTCATATTTTTATAAACATCTGAAATGCATAACAGAAAAGATTATTTAAGTTTCTATTTGCAGTTAATGCACCACTCATTGGGACACAGCCTGTTAAGTGACACACATTTGGCACAAATAATTTATTTTACTCATTTACATGAGCTGTTTCCACTATGATTGAGGCAGGCATAGAGAAGCCTGCTCTAGAACAAGATCCTCTAACTCAGCTGTGCTTGTCTGAGATGACATGAGTACTAATGCTGAGTATTCCATTTACATCTTTTATCTCTCTTTAACATAGGAGATTTTCAAATCTTTATGCATATATATACACAGATATATAGAGAATAGGTATTAAATGGTAGCAGCTATTTGTGAGCACTAGTAGTGAACGAAGTCAGATGATAGAAGACAGAAAATTTCACATGAACTTGCTACAAGCTATATTAGAAGGAAAAACTTATTTTTGACATTCACATGCCACCCCCTATTCACAAAACACCCCCTATTCCTCTTCTGGTGATCAGACTACCACACACAAGTTCTGGCGTCCCAGCATCAGATAGAAAGAGATTATGGAAAATTCAAAGACAAAAAGTAGAAATCTTAAGGGGTAAAAGGTGAAGATTAAAACAAAACCCAATTAATATTCCCAACTATATTGGAAACTAATTATCAAAAGGTTTCAACAATAAAAAGGTAATTTTTAATATAATAAAAAGTTATAAAGAGAAGTATTAATATGAAAATGAATAGCAAAGAATTAAAAGATAGTACCATGAAGAAATTTAACATTCAGGAAGCCAAGATTTTAGAAAAAAGTAGCCTAGACAACACACTTTTGAATACACCGATATGTCCAATCTTGTCCAAGAATCACCTAATAAATATTGCCTTGTATTTGCTTACGTTTTTTAGTTGAAATTTCATCTACAACACTCCAACTAGAAATCAGTGGCTAGAAACAGATGCTTAAAATTTATGGTACAACGTATGACATCATTAAAAATCAACTGAATTAACTATCACTTCCAAATTGTAATTTACTTTTTACTAGCTAGCTAATGAATAGAAATTTTTAAGCAACCAGATTTTGAAAGGGAACTGAGACTGATTTTAAGTATTGTTGCTTTTCGGTATAATTGAAAATTACTCCTACTAGGATATATTTAAGTATAACTAGATTATTACAGAAATATCCAACACTGATATTGCATTATCCTTGTTCAGTTTCAATTGAGAGTTGTCACACTTAATTTACAAAAAAATTGCTGTGTTATTCCACATTTTGTTCTTAAAATCCTCTGACAGTTTTGAAAGAGACCATACAACTTGCACAATGAACTTCTACTCCATGTTCTTTCCAACAGACAGACATTCCTGGGACTACAGCAGACTATATTCTTACGGTTTCAACTTTTCCTGCTAGTGGAAGATAGTCATGTGGTCCAAAACTGTCAAACAACATTGTAGCTGGTAAAATACGAACTGAGTGTATCAACATTTCTTTGCCTGGCATCTGTACAGGAAGCAGTGGGAACATGTCATATACATACCCATAAAGCAAAAGACTTGCAAATACACAGTGGATAAATTTAACTGTCTTTTAAAGAACAGAAAGGAAAGGGAAACAAACCTCTGCAATACCCTCTGCAGTACTGCAGCTCTCCTTGTCTTTTCTTAGGCAACAGAAAAGAGTAGTTAAACAGGCGCCATATAATATAACTAATTCTTATCCTTAACAATAAATTACTTGCACTTATGCCAGATCAGTTGAGTGAAGACTGAAAAACAAAGACCAAAGTGCAACATCAAATTTATATTCCAGAAAAAGATTGAAATGCTAAGTATCATACCTTTGTGCAACGCATGTTTTAGATGGAGGCAGGTGAGGAGAAACATTAAAACAGTACACAGGCTGTTACTCCATATGTGTTTGCAGGACTATAATAAATGTTTTTCATCTATGAAACATCTGGGACTAAAAATCCAATTTGTACCTTTTTTTTTTTTTCTAGAGATAGAATAGTTTTAAAGTGTATGCCAGAGCCTCTACAATATAAATCTGCAGAAAACTAAAAGAACAGGTCCATCCTTTAGGCTTTTTCTAAGAGTATAAAATATGCAGAATCCTACCAGGCCATATTGCCATGGGCTGTGTTGTCAAGGTGACAGAGTAGCTCCAGGGTTTGAGCATTACTTGATGAATCATCAGGGGATTCATGACTGCCTGATTCCAATTCCTTCGGCATCCTCCAAACAGCAGCACATGTCATGACTTTACTGTCTGAAGCTAAGCAACAGAGAATAATGTCAACAGATCATTGTATGGGAGATATATTTTGTATATAGTGTATCAACATTTACACAAATCTATAAGCAATGCACATCTGCTGTTTAAAATATTTTAGAATATTATACCAAGATGAATTCAAAGAATGCAAAACATGGATACAAACACAGACCTCAAGTTAGCAGTCAAGTTGCTGCAAAAGTCATAATTAGCACACAATGTGCTTCTCCCTGTTTAAACGCAAAATTCAGTGTTCATGAAAACATAACTCTTCGGGAAGCAAGTTTTCCAAGCTTCAGTCCTTGTAATGATGGTTAATGAAAATGACCCACAAGGTACATTGCTCAATTCCTTAACAATAAGGATTTAGATATCATTTTAACATCTTCCTTTCAAGAGCTATCTTCAGTTGACTCTATAGCATTGTGTTGCATCCTTTGCTACCAATAAGTGTTCATTGCAAAATTAAGTTTTTCCACTGCTCTAACTCTAGCAAATAAACAGTTTCCAAAAGAGAAACTGAACTTACATGTATATAGCAAAATATTACAGTGTATGATAAACAAGCCAACTATAGATGGAGCAGAAAATACCATATGGTCTGTGCACATATGGCATTGCCCATCACCCAGTATAGCCATTTGTAGCAGTGCAGAATAGGAGACAGAGCAGCACTGCATATGTTCACGTTGTTCCAGCCGCAGGTCCAGGGTTCACAGAAGATTAACAGGTCAGCATTATCCACTACAGCAGGAACAAAGAAACCAGCCCCAGTGCAGTTAGGCAAAAGCAAGAACAACAACGACCTGCTACAGGGCATGTTAGCGAGTAGTCAAGAGGATAAGCAGCAATGAATGACATGTTTTCTGTTCTGAGGTCATTTTGCATGCCTCTTTCTCACAGTTCTGTCTCCAAGTGCATTTTATCTGATTTTAGTGCAGAGTGCCTGATTGGAGCCATGAGCAGACATGACTGACTAACATCAGTGGAAAGGAAAACAGGAACAATTGTAATGAGATCATTTTCAAAAGGAAGGATGGTAAACCTGAAAAAGCCCTTCTTAGGCTAGAGTAACATTAACGGGGTTAAAAAGTCTCCATTTTAAAAGGTCACCAATCTGGTTATTCTATATGCAAAAAAGGCACCCAAACAACAGAGAACAGGACAAAAAGCAATTGATACGTCGTGACACATATTAAGTAAACCCAGAATGCAAGTCTGCAGACATGTTTTAAAAGTAGCCATATGAAATAGAAAACATCAGTAGTGAGGTCAAACTAGTAAGAGAAAATGGCCATCCCTGTGAGAAAGAAACAGGGGTAAGAGGACGACTTTAAATTCAAGAACAGAATTTAGAACACACAAGCACTGGGTATTTGATAGATTGTACTGAATATAAAATATGCATATGTATATATTATTTTGGACATAACTGTCCAACTTGTATACAAATGCCAGATTACTATACAGAACACAATATCAAGAGACCATACATCTAAAGACAATGAATAATTCCTTATTAACACCTAATTAAGCTTCTGCTAATTGTAGTGCATGCTAACTAAACAGCTATTTCCAAATCAGTTGAGGTAAATCCTTCACTCTAAATCCACCTGCCACTGAAGGAAGAGGAGGAAGCAGCAGCAGACGGCTACCTCTCTTCAGCAAAGTGCAAATCGACACACTGCATGCATTGTACACCATAAAAATAATAAATAACCTAAACTGAAAGTGCAATATAGTTTGAGAAGGTGAGATTTATTTAGTATCGAGGCAAAACATTGAATAAGTGACAGAAAGTTAAAGAACACCACAAAGAAGCTTCTGGTGGATTACAAATAGTGAAAGGTCTGTACCATGCATATAAAGCATTAGCTTTTCCACTGTCATCAAGATCTACGCAGAAGAACACAAAAGCAAATCATGGAAAACAAACGAAGTGTTTCTCAAGCCATCTTTCCTCTTAGCACAGCACCACTATCTTAAGATAGCCTTCAAATGCCATTTTAACTTCTTAAAACAATAACATTTTTAAACTGCAGTGGTGTGTTCCTATGAATAACTTTTAAAAGAAGATTAAAAACCCTAAACCAACTACACAAGGATGCGTTTCAAGATTGAGTGAGGCTGAGGGAAAAAAAAAATATATATTGAAATCTTCCTGAAACTTGATGTGACCCAGGCTCCTATAGCACTTCATATTGAAATCTTCCTGAAACTTGATGTGAACCAGGCTCCTATAGAACTTTGGTGCTTTGAAAATTATCAAAAGCCACCAATTAAAAATTCAAGCAGATTAACTTTATGTGTGCAGCAATTCTACAAAGATTTTATATTTGTTTTCAAATTATTACTACAGATGCTGCTAAGGAACAAGATGGAAACATACCTTGATACTCCAGGCAGAAGAGATTTGCTTGTGTAGTGAAAACAAGTTTATCAGAATTCCACATTTTGCAGATCTATCTATGCCTTCCTTGGAGCCCAGCATATAGTGTCCTCTCTGGAAAGCAGTTTGGCTGTTTTGATTATATGATGTGTACCATATGCCATTTGCTCTTCCAGAACATAAAAGGCTCATATTTTTGAAATGTAATTTAACCACGGTAGATTTCTGTATTAGTGGCTGTTTTTGTGTTGTATATTAGGCAATTATTTTTTTAATATTCAATTTGTATCATAAAAAAAATTGTCTTGGTCTGGCATATTAGTACATACCTTTAAAACACAATTATAGAATTAAGGATACCTATCAAACTTACTAGGGATCCCAACAGCACAGTAGTCATTCATTCTTTCTCAAAGAATTAAAACTAGTTGTTATCTTCTTCTGTCCATGTTTACAGAAATAGAAATAAAAAATACTTATTTTTAATTAACATTGAGAAAGGCTGTCAATACTTTTTACTATAAACAGAAATATTTCACTTCCTTGTCCTAACTATAGTCATTACATTTTGGTATTTAGTAAAAAAAGTGTCTCCTCACATTATCATCATGCACATTATTACCTCCACCTCATCTTATAATATAGATATTCCTGTAGACAACTAGTAACAGGCTCTGAAGTACAGGATGGTGCAGAATTTCACATGCAGAATTCCATGCCATTCCATGCCTGTTTCACTTCATCAGGACTGGCAGTGAAGGAAAAAATTCATTGTGCATCTGAACACGACAATACTAAAACCAACATGTGCAGAACTCCTCAACATTCAGCACAGACATTATCCTCTGCTTTCAGATAGGTTTGAAGATCCTAATGGAAAATGACAAACCACTTTCCAGCTGTTCAGTGACCATCCATCATGAACAACTGTATGTTCATCGCAAATGTTCAGATTCTTATACTTTGGACCAATTCTGGAATTAGATATACAGCTAAAGTGTGAAGAACAGAGAGACTTGATTCAGAGCACTATTAATTCCTCCTTGAGCTTTTTATGTACTTATCTACAGTTCTGACACTTCATTAATTCCCAGCTGTGGAACCAACATGGAATTGTCACAGCCTCCTGCAGAAGTAGTTTTAGATACGTCTGGTTTTAAGCAAAGCTTAATTTCTCTTTACGTAAGTTTTTAAGGAGATACCAATTGTCCGCGGTAAAAGAGAGGACAGACACTAGTGCAGAGTGAAATTGTCGCTCCGTTATGACAGATGAAGTGGAGCTTTTTTGTGGATCACAATTCCTCTTAATCAAATAACCACCACCAACAACCTACAGGAATCCACAGGCACCAGATAATTCTTATTACATAGAAATCCAAGTCCCACAACAAGCTTCTCATGGCTGTGTGACTAGCTCGCTAGCAGGACACAGTATTTGTAGAATTACCCATATAGCCCTATTTCCCAAGTGATCGTACTAAAACTTACAAACTCACTATTACTTAATAATTTCACTACCGCCTCTGTAGTGCCATTGCTTACCTAGAATACCTGCAGGCAAACAAACTACAGGTTTTCCCTTCTTTTACCAGCTTCATGTCAGCCTACTGCACCTATACATACAAAATTACAATGGTTTTATCTACCACCTTCCATACTAATGAAAGCATTAAAAATGCTGAGACCAATATGAATGTAATATTTTACATAATAACATCATTTAAAGAAAGAAAACCAAGCAAAACACAGTGTCTATTTAAATCACATTTCTACACCTTCCTTAAAGTTGTTTATATATTTAGAAACCTCCTGAACCTCAAATTGAAACCACAATTTTTTATTTATGTCACAGCACCAATGGAGAAGAGAATAGACAAGGCTAAGCTAGTTTCTGTCGCAGTCTTAATGACTGAGCATATTAAGAAAAATGTTAGCGGGTTTAACTAAGCACTACTGAACCTGCCTTGTGTTACACTTCCATGTTACTCTTCCACAGAGTGCAAGTGAAAGTTTTGCAGAAGGGAGTCCCACTGTATTCCTAAAGCACTGTTCCCATAAAGTGATCCAGGAATGAGAAAACTAACTGTTTCATCTTTCTCACATTTGCTCCTCCTCATTCAAGATAAATCCCTTGTCTAATTCATCGTGCATCCTCAGTACACCTTTCACTAGTTATAGCTAAGGCTGGAGTTAGATGTACTGTTCCAACTGCAACAACCCCCCATTAAGCACCATTTAACCAAGTACATCAGTAGTGCCTCCTGGGCAGAGGATACCATACTCACAGATCTGACAGAGCACCTATACATATAGAACTTCTTCTACCCATTTCTGTGGAAATGATGCAAGCTTAAAAATAAGCAAACAAAAATTCAAGGGATAAGCAAATAATCCCACTTTTTGACAGCACTGAGATAGGAATTAGCTACACATGATGCTGGTGGCTCTGAGGGCACAGTAACCAATCGCAGGAAAAAAACCTTGGTGAGTTCAGCCAAAGCCTAAGAGAGATAACCACAGCTACAGAGCAGGAGGCCATCTATAGATGCCTACTTTACAAGTCAAGCAAGTGCGAAAACTCTCTGCATGCAGAGCGTGCAATTTGCAAAGGGTCACAACTTGGTCAAATCGATACCAATTTTCACTGCAGCACTCAAAAGGACTTCTCAATGAGGGCTATTTCCATGACAATTTTCAGCTTTCCACTACCAGCTGTTTCAACACAGGAAAAAAAAAAGTAGTTGTAGACAGGTGAAGCATCCTGTTTATCTACCTCCAAACGCTGGTCCCCTTAGAGGGTTCCAACTTAAAGTAATAACCTCTGAGAAATAAATAAGCCTGTAAAAAAAAGAAAATCTGCCTCAAAAGAAAACATAACAGGAAGTTATTAATGAGATTTTAAGGAACATGTATGTAACATTAACTGCAATTACTTGTTACTCCTTTACAGAGTTGTCACACACAGATCAATTAACTGTATGTACCATTGCTGCTGGAACACAGAAGCCAGCAGACATTCCTTAACAACTATACAAACATTTTTGGACCGAGACGCAAAAAGAAAAATGTGGATATAAGAACACAGGCTGCTGATTCCAGATGCAATACATCTGCTCACGACACTGAAAGTCATTCCTGCCCTTGGAGAAAATGGAGATTTTTATGAATTTACAGATTTTTAAACTTGTAGGGATTGCCTATGCACTTCACAAAATGCTTGATTTTGCTTCAACAATTCCTACAGTTAAAGACTTACATAATGAAAGAAATTAGCTCTGTGACGTCTCCAGAATTAGAGTAGAACGTAAAATTCTAAGTCATTCCAAATTATTGTAAAGATTCCTTCAGAAAATGCCATAGACTGCAAAACTACAAAGCATTCAACTGAACATCAGGTGTCATATAAGACTCTGTTTATGGAGGCTTATTGAAATACAGTTTATTCTCTTTAATAAATAACAGCTTTTAAAGGGACGTAATATGCAATCCCAGAAAACATACTAACAAATCAAGTGATATCTGGGCGACTGATGCAATAACTCAGAATAGATATGCAAGAAAGAGAGACAGTTTAGTTTGCCACTGCAGAGACTAAGTTTACTCTCTCAGATTTCTATTAGTTTTTCTATTACTGAGAACAAAACATGACACTTGTTATACTGGAGATGTGATTTTCCAACTGAAAACAACCCAGTAAGTTCATTGTTTTCTCATGCTGAATGCTTTCACTGAAACTCTCCCTCCCCAAATACATTTTTGTTAGAAAGCTAGAGAAAGAAACTATTTTACTTAACAGCTTGATGGCTTAAGGTTTGGTGGTTTGTGGTTTTTTGTTTTTTGGTTTTTTTTTAGAAAAGGCAAAAAAACCCCACCTGAAACTATTTGGGAGACACTTCCATCAGTCATATTACAGAATCACATCACAGAATGGATATGTTGGAAGCAACCTTAAAGATCATCTAGTTCCAACCCCCCTGCCATGGGCAGGGGCACCCTCCACTAGCCCAGGTTGCTCAAAGCCTCATCCAGCCTGGCCTTGAACACCTCCAGGGATGGGGCATCCACAGCTTCCCTGGGCAACCTGTTCCAGTGACTCACCACCCTCACAGTGAAAAATTTCTTCCTAATATCAACCTGAATCTACCCTCTTTCAGCTTAGAGTCGTTACCCCTCATCCTATCACTACATTTCCTGAGTGTGCCTCCCCATCTCTCCTGTAGGCCCCGTTCAGGTACTGGAAGGCTGCTCTAAGGTCTCTCTGGAGCCTTCTCTTCTCCAGGCTGAACAACCCCAACTCTCTCAGCCTGTCCTTATATGGGAGATGCTCCAGCCCTCCAACCATCTTGGTGACACTCCTCTGAAATCACTCCAACAGGTCAATATTACAGTCAAATATTACTAAAACAAGTATGAAATAAAGAAACCAAAAAGAATATATGGAATATTAAAAAAAAAAATCTCATCAGAAGTGTGGATTCTAATCAATACTCTGCAGTTTCAGCGAAGAAGAGTTTTGAGTACTTGCAGAAACTCACCAGCTCTCTTTGCCTTCCTCTTTCAGGTGTGGCTTGAGGCACACCCAGGACTTGAAAGTCAGCAAGTACTATCACTTTTCCATGTTCTGCCTCCTATCAGTTCACCTACTGGAGTAATTTTTTTAAAAGTGAAGTTGGTATCTTTTACAGGAAGTAAACAGACACATTATTAAAAAAAAGGAGGAACTTATTTCAAGGAGTGATTAAAAACAAGATCAATCAGTATGCTTTGATAACAAAGTTTAAAACACGATTTTAAGAAGTTAACCTCCCTAAAACTCTTATGCAAAGTGTTAAGTAGCTGTTGCCATAATATAAAGGGAAATAGGTAAGAATGTAGAGTTAAATAGAGTTAAATGGACACACAAGAAATACTACCACTTACCCCTCTAAGCCCCTCACACAACAGACTCAAGTGGATTTTGATCCCAGTTACACAAGTCCACATCAGCCAACACTGCAGTTCACCGCTGTTCCATCATCTACTTTTCCTTCTTCTGGCACCACTTGCTGAATAAAACCTACCATGCCACTGAAGTATGCTCTGACATGTAACAAATACAGTCGTGACCTGTCAGAAGCTTACAGCAGTCACCCAATGCAGACCAGATCCAGCTCTGCTCAGTCGCCCCTAATTATATGATTTTAGAAAGCATTTGAATCTTCATGTTCGATCATTCTTTATGGTCTTTCTTAACTACACACATAAAAATCACCATGGATTGTTTTTCCTTCTCCCAAAAGCAAATATTGAAGCTGGCTATTGCTCATCATCTTTTTTCTTTTTTTATTATTTCAAAACACATTTTATACCTAGGTTAGTAATTTGGTATTTTAAAATTAATTTTCTATAATCAATAGCTATACACATCAGATGGTGATATCTGCAGGAATGATATTTTCATTTTATTTTCTGCTGTCATTCTACTGCATTCCCCTGTGTTTAACCTTGAAACCCAAATGACAATGCTTCCTACATCACTGCCTGCAGACATTCACACTGAAGCCGGAGGAGCTGAAGTACCAGTGCCTGACAAGGTTTGCTCTTTGATCAGCTCAGGTGGTGCAAAGCCAGCTGGCTGCAGTTATTCTGTTGCCCAGGGAACAACAACTGAAGTGTATACTTCCTAAATCTGCGCAGGAGGCCCTTCTGCAGCATTGCCACAGCAGCTCGTGCTGTGCAAGGCTGAAGTGGTGAAGCTGCTATAGCTACAGCCCAGCTGGTGCCCATTAATGCTCTCAGTACGACAGGAACAAGCAGCTAGCATTCAGAAGCCTCCTTCTTAACACTGACAGAGTTATCACTCTTCCTTATTAATGAATGTAAACATCCTTCTCCCAGTTCAATAACATGAAATAAAAACCAAAATGATTCAAGTACGCATCTTTTTTAAAAGAATAACCTTGTAGACTTTCTAGTCAAGTCATAAAAAGATAAACAGTATTCCATTTATTCGACAACATGTCCTTCACAGGCAAAAGAAGAGAGGGGGAAAAAGAACACACCATTCTTTTTCTGGGTTAAGAATTTCATCTTTTGTGCTAAAAGCCTGGGTAGTTTTCCATTTTACATTTTCCTGAAATACATGGGGTGAGATATATGTATGAAAAAGGAGCTGTAGGCAGTTTAATTTGTCTTTCCATCACTTAGATCCACTTTTTAGTTAACAAAAAACAGCCTTTAATTTTTGAAAAGTATGGGGCAGAAACATAACACAGCAGCTTACTCTATCCTAACAGAAGTATGCACAAACAGCAGCCTTCTTGTTAGCATGCAGATCACAAGTGACCATAAATTCACATTTACTGCACACCAATACCACAAAGATATGGCTTACATCTCTAGAAAACAGGCTCCCGTGTTTGCATTGTGTATACAGACATGTAAAGAGGTTTTAAAAACCTCACATGCTGAACAGTAACGCAGAGAGAATGATCTAAGAGTGTGTGAAGGCATGGGGTATGACATGGAGAGATGGGTAAATCCATCGTTGTATGGAAACGGGAGACAGAACCTGCAGAAAGCAGGCAGTCAGCAGGTTGAAAAATTGGAGAAGGCATAAATTGCACTTTTTTATAGTCTAATGTTTCTTATGCTACCCAGAGATGATTTGAGACAATGTCCCAGCACATACCTTTTTTGGGGGATAAGCTCTGCAGATATATATCTATTTGAGGGAGCTCAAAATTTACTGACTGCATGTCTGGAACTCTGACATATGGGGACAGCCCAAGTGAAGAACTGCAACCACTGCTATATTGATGAGTTGAACTTTGCTCTTCAGGCAGAATTTGGCTGTAACAATGTAAAAGCTGCTCAGAAGCACAAATAGGTATGCTTTCTTTCTGACACTTTACATGACCAGATCTCCTAAGTCACAACAACAACTTCTGGCTTGTTTGATACTTCAGGTATATCTTTCTAGATATTTTAACAGAGTAGAAAAAAATAGATGAACTAGTGCTAACTACATGCTTTTGGTTTTTTGCTATGATCTCCCTACTATTATTGCCACCAGCGTACCATAACCGCAAGTGTGGGACTCATACAGGAAGCAAAGTATCAGCTGGCCACATAAAAACATTGTGAGATCTAACCCTGTGCTGAAGAGAGCTGCACAATACACTAATAAAAGCCAATGAATCATATTGACATGCTGGCTTCCTTCATCGCCAAGGCTAGTGGAGCCAAACACCATTATCAATGTTGATCCTCTTACACACACAAAAAAGGGCAAGGAGAAAGTGAGAATCTTATGGAGGGACTTGCTTTCATCACCAAAAAAAACCCCATGGCAGCTGTCAGTTAAGTAGGGCTACATGACAGCAATGCACTTCCTACTTGATGTTTCATGGGGTATTAAAACACTATACTCCTTAACAAGTTAATTGGAACGGCAAACCACTCATCCTGTCATCAAATCAGGCACCTTACTAGACAGTTTCATATTCGATGGTCTATTTAAATAACCCTCAGCATTCCCATTCTACTCCATAGGAGTTCCAAAGACATACTACATCTTGAAAGTTCATGGAAATCTACTTCAGACAGGACAGATGTCACTATATCCAACATGAGCAGTTTATGTGGCTGCCTCAAGCTTGCTGGACCAAGTTCTAACCACTAGCTTCATTTGAAAAGGTAGGTTTGCTCCCCCTTACACCAACCTTTTGCAGTTTCCCCTTCACACTTTTCCTCAACAGAAACCCAGACATGTGGCCACTACTGACACAAACTTTCTTCAAACAGTAAACTTGTGACTCGGAGCTTAGATCATAAACTGCTTATATCTTTATATTATCTGGCCAATTTGAGTAGCTAACTTTCAGATGTACTCACACGTCAAGCACAAGTAATTCATGGGAGAAAATAATTATAAACAATTAGTAGCTAGATACAGTATAATTTGATTTTCTGTTCATGAAGTTACAAATGCTACAATAACAAAGCTAGGTTTACTAATACAAGGAAAATAAGTTACTCATGTGCTTCGGTTTTTAATTCTACTTACCTGACATCTCAAGATACCAACAGCTACCACATCCAGAAAGTCCAGTGAAAGAAAAGGAATAAATATTGCCTGATGCTAGTCAGCAGTTTTCTCAACTTGGGGCATTCAAACAACACATGTTGTTAGTCATCTGCTAATGACTATGCAGTTCTCTTTCTTTACAGCTCAGAAGTGCAGGAGAGAAACCCCACCACAGTATTTTTTATTGAACTAGACTGGAAAAAGACACACAGCCCTTCTCTAAAAAGCTTATAATCTATAAAGAAAAAAACATTAAAATACACCCAAATAAAACCCAAAAAAGCCTTGTTGCGATTTTTTTTTAAGCCCTAAACCATCCCACAGTCAAAACTTCAGCTCAGAGATGGGATACAATTTCTTTGCTAGTAGTGACCAAATACACCTTATGTTTATTCCAAATGGAGAATTTTACTGGGATGTACAATGACTGGGATCAGAGAGGCACGGACGAACACAGGCTCTTTAGGAGGCACAGGGTGACGGAAGGTGAGAAGGGAAATCTGCCTTTTATGAACAGCAACTAGAGTACATGGAGATCAGCAGAGGGATGAGGGCCACATGACAGGTTGTGTTTTAAGATTAGAAGGCAGATGAATGTGGCAACATTGCAGTTTGCCTGCTATAGAAAGGATGAAGCAAAGGATAACACAACCTTTGGACAACAAGAAGGAGCTTGATATTCATAGGTCCTGGTCCTCATATGGGAATTTAATCACCTCAGTGCCTACTGGAAAGAAAATGCAGCAGGATATAGGAGATTTCTGCAGTACACTGATGGTAACTAACACCAGAGATAAGACAATGGGGAGGCATTCTGCTGGATCTCACCGTTACAGATATCAAAGAACTGGTCAGAGATGTGAAGGCTGAGGGAAGCCCAGGCTACAAAGATCATGAGATGGAGGAGTTCATCTTATTCCCTGACATGAAGGAGCAAGGCAGACAGCAGAATCACATACCACCCTAGGCTTCAGGAAAGCATACTTTGGCCTGGTCAAGGGACCAGCTTTGAAGAACCCTATGGAAGACAGTTCTGGCAAGAAAACAGATCCAGAAGAACAGATTCATTTTCAAGGTTTACCTCCTCCAACCTCAAGAATGGTCCATCCGGATGAGCAGGATATGAAAAAGAAGTCACAGGAGGCTTGCATAGGTGAACAAGGAATTACCAAAACCAGTGGGAAAGTCTAGAGTAATAAAGACTCACCCTCCATAAGGGAGTATTGATTTAGGAAATATTTAAACAAATGCAACCAGAGTAGATGCATCCACAAGAGCTGAGGAAGCTGCCCAATGTAATTATAAGGCCACTCTCAATTCTCTTTGAAAGGTCATGGTGCTGGGGAGAGGTTCCTGAGGACTTTAAGAAAGTAAATGTCATTCCTATCTTTAAGATGGGCAAGAAGGAAGATCTACATGCTAATCATCCTGGCCTCAGTCCCTAGGAAGGTGATACATTAAGTGAACCTGGAAGACATTTCCAAACATAAGGTGACTGAGAGTACTCAGTACAAATATATGGAGGGGACATCATGCCTGACCAATATGATTGCGTTCTGCAATGACAATTAAATTGAAAATCACAGGCTTGGTAAACATGGGGAGAGTAGTTGATGTTGTTTATCTTTACTTTAACAAGACTTTGGTACAGTCTCCTATGACACCCTCACAGACAAGCTGATGAAGTACAGGTGGACAACATGGTGGGTTGAAAAGTGGATGAATTGCCATTTTCGAAGGGTTGTGGTCAGCAGCATGAAATCCATCTCAAGGCCAGCCACCACTAGTGCATCCCAGAGGCTGACAGTGGGTCAGCGTTGTTCGGCATCTGTATTAATGACCTCAGGGAACCTCAGGACTGCAACAGGTCAGAGAAATGGACCAACAGGAAACTCATCAAGTTCAACAAAATAAAATGCAAGGCCTTGCCCCTGGGGAGGAATAACCCCATGCTCCAGTACACACTGGAGGCTAACCAGCTAGAGAACGGCTCTGCAAAAAAGGCCCCGAGGGTCCTGGTGGCAACAATTTGAACATGTGCCAGCTGGGCACCTGTAGCAAAGAAAGCCAACAGCCTCCTCGGCTGCACTGACAGATCATCACCAGCAGGTCAAGGGATATGATCCTTCCTGGGCAGACCACATATGGAATACTGCATCCAGTTCTAGGCTCTCCAAAAAAAAAAAAAAAAAAAAACATGGACCCACTGGAGCAAGTTCAGGTAAGGGCTACAGAGACGACAATGCGATTAGAGACTCAAAAAAGAGAAGGCACAGGTTGAGTCTTATTAATGTAAATAAATAATGATGTTAGGAACCAAAGAAGACTGAGAAAAACTCTCTCAGTAGCACCCAGTGACATGGTAAGGGGCAATAGGCACAAAATGAAATAAAGGAAAATTCTACTTAAGTGTAAGTAAAAAACACATATAAGGCCCTGAAAAACATGGTCTGATATTGTTTCTGATTCTGCTTCAGATAGAAGGTTGAACTCTAGCTCAACATCCATTACAACCCTCTAACATTCCTTACAACCTGAATTATCCTATGATTCTTAAAAGCGGAGACGTGCTGTTAGTCTATTAGATGGCACATGCACCTACAATGGACATCATAAAACTACGCTGAGTTACAAAATAGTCTTTCTTAAAAGCGGAGACGTGCTGTTAGTCTACTAGATGGCACACGCACCTACAATGGACATCAAAAAACTACGCTGAGTTACAAAATAGTCTCCACAACGCCAGAAAAGGCACATAAACATTAACCTCAAATTCTCACACTCCCTGTAGCTATCTGTCACTCCAGTAGCTACAGTAGCAGAAATGTCTGCAATGGGTCTTTAGTTTTATGTCTTATGGTCAGAATGCTTGTCTGAGAACTCATGAAGTGAATATAATCAAAGTTTCCTTTTAGAAAACACTCACACAACTTAAGAGAATCAAGGTTGCAAACTGTAACCTAAAAATTGGCATAAAAAACCCTCAAATTATAAAATTCTTCAAAACACTTCAACATATTTTCACATAAACACCATAGAGAATAGAATACACTACAGATGTAGTCTTATTAGATTACTAGATCAAAGTCTGTATTTGCTACTTTATTAAAAAATACCAATTAGCTAAATATTTAAGGTATGTCTAGGACTTGAATTGTGGTGTTGATAAAAGAAAAAAAAAATCTTTAGCATCCTCTTAAGAGTCTGTCAGGCAAGTGACTCTCCTTCAGCCTCTCCAGCTTTCCAAGAAAGATGGGATACAGGGAAGCTAAAGCAGGCTGTCTTTCCAGGCTAGAGAGAAGGTCGCAGAAGACGGAATGCAAAAAAGGTAAAATGGCAAAATGTCTGAACGTTTACTGGAAGGAACTTGCACAGAGTACTTGGTTTCACTTGCATCATTTGGGAATAACTCTCAAGTCTAATATAAACCAGAGAAAAGTAAGCTTCTAAGTTTCACTTATTTAACAAGCTAGTTAGACAAGAATACCTAAACACATACTAAAAGACCTTATGTGTATTTGTGAAATGTTATTTCACACAATCACAGAATGTTAGGAGATGGGAAGGGACCTCGCAAGATCATCTGGACCTTGAAAGATCATCTAGTCCAATCCCCCTGCCGGAGCAGGGACACCTAGATTAGATCACACAGGAACGCATCCAGGCGGGCTTTGAATGTCTCCAGAGACGGAGACTCCAATGGGCAGCCTGTTCCAGTGCTCTGTCACCCTCACCGTGAAGAAGTTTTTTCTCATATTCAAGTGGAACCTCCTATGTTCCAGCTTGAACCCATTGCCCCTTGTCCTGTCACTGGATGTCACAGAGAAGAGCCTGGCTCCATCCTCCTGACACTCACCCTTTACATATTGATAAACATTGATTAGGTCACCCCTCAGTCTCCTCTTTTCCAGGCTAAAGAGACCCAGCTCCCTCAGCCTTTCCTCATAAGGGAGATGCTCCATTCCCTTCATCATCTTTGTGGCTCTGCGCTGGACTCTCTCCAGCTGTTCCCTATCCCTCTTGAACTGAGGGGCCCAGAAACAGACACAATATTCCAGTTGCGGTCTTACCAGGGTGGAGTAGAGGGGGACTGTTGTTACTGCAACAATAGCATTGACTGTAGATGAAGAAAGGACAAATTTTCTTTCAGTTTATTAGACTAGTTCAGTTCACTATTAAAAAATTTTGAGTTAAAAAGCTATTTGAAATTGGATAAGATTTTCTTGTTCTAATCTAAAAAAAAAAAAGGGGGGAGCGGGGAGGAGAATGAAACCTTCTAATGCTCAAGGATAGAGCAGCCTGATAATTCAATAGATTCTCTCCCAGTGACTGTTCTAATTCAGAAGCATTTTATTAACTTTCTGTACTTTAGAAGCACTCTTTTCCATATCATCACGATACTGTAATACTTCAATTTCAGTCATTTTTTCTCCTCCCTCTTCATTCTGATATTTGTTCTATTTTGCTTCATAGCACAAGTGTTACAGTTATCCTGAAAATGGTTGTCAAATAAAGATAAAATTCTAAATCAAGACATAACAAGCATCTATGCTTCAAGTTAATTACACTATATACACTCCCCCAGTTCTTACACTTTCTCTTTTTTTTTTTTTTTTTACACACTGGCTGAGACACTACTGAGCTAGTCCTGCAGCAGTCTTACATATGAATAAGATGCACATATGAATAAGATGCACAGACCAAGATAATACAGCTGTTACCTGTCATTTAGGCTCAACTCAGTATACATGCACAGAGGCCTTCAAACTTGAACAGTAATTAACACTGAACAATTTCTCAAACCATTCATCACTTCTGTAGTGGTTTTCCACCATATGAAGCAGATAGTCAATCATTTAACTTAAACTTACTGAGAGGAGTACTTGGAAAGAACACTACAAATTACATACAAGAGATGGAATTCCTAGAAAAAAACAGATACAAGCTACAAAGAACATTAGGAGAACACCAAGCACATTTATCTCATCCCTCAAACTATGGGAATAAACCTTCTTTACATCCCGATGGTACTACTGAGAAGAGCACTACGGAATATTCAGAGATGCATTCCGCTTCCTTCCCTGTTTTAATGACTATGGCAGATCACATGGCTGTTTTTTTTCCCTACATGGAGTGTTCTCACCACATCAGAGGAAAGTGAAACCAGTGAAGTCAGTGTCAGTTGCTGTCTTCAATACTAAGCAGTTAAGAGCACCACCTGTAGCATTATTTCCAATACCCTTACTGATGAATTTTCTCTGCAGGAACTTTTAAATACGCAAGTTTACTGTAGGATAAGTACAATCTACCAGACAGCCAAAACTCATAGCAGATTTAATGTTTTTAATTAATGGATTTTAAATGCAAACTTTACTTTCATTTTCATCAAAATTAAACAGCAGTTTTGCCTTTGTATGTCTGTATGCGCTGGATACACAAAACCAAGTTATTTATATTGAGTCTTCATAACCACTGCACAGCAGAACCTATCTTGTTTGCAGAAAGAAAACAGAAAAACAAAACGTGTTTGCACACGTGCCTGCCTGCATGTGTGAAGTTGCAGAGAACAGCCTTCTCCATCCCCACTTTCTTTTGCCCTCTGGTGGCTTTGTCT